>NC_036848.1:19765223-19892621 GCF_002910315.2 Salvelinus sp. IW2-2015
CCAACCTAGGCAGTTGTGGTTGTCAGGCATTGAGTGGTGTTCTATGTCTATGGCTCAATTCCAAACCAAAAACATGTTCCCTTACCCCAGGCCCTGACATTGTTTACTTACCCTTGCAGATCTGCAAATCATTGTTGTCGGAAACTACACCTCGTCAATGAAAAGACCTACCCAGATCTTTACGATCATCTGAACAAGAGGAATCAACAAGGAGAGAGGGAAGGGAGCAATGGATAGTATTGGAACCCAGCCCAGCAGGGACTTATGTGCTCGAGCTATATGTCACAGATGGTAGGATCTCAGGGAGTTGATGTAGGAAATCCACTGAGTAATATTGATCTGTGGAAACATCCTCTCTATGCCTGATATCCACAGGATGTCCACTTCCAGCGGGGGCTGCAGTGAGACATAGCTACTGGGATTTCCAATAGTACCCACTGCCCTCTGACAGACACCTGCTACATGGACCACAGCTCTACATCTCTCCATCCTGATTCTACACTACAGCATGGCCGTACTGCAGTGAAATACAATGTCTGGTGATACTGCATAACTAATCTAATCATATGGAAATGTTTTGTTGTTTTTATACCAGTATATTAAAGTATGCAAATGCAAAAATGTATATGGTTTGTCATGGCATGATGTACGCAATTAGATTAGATTGTTATTAGTAAGGATGATTATTATCTCAATAAATAAAGATTTCCATAAAAAAAATTGGTTTAAAAAGGATTAACGCGACAGGGTGTTTATATTGGTTTAGACCACTTGGCAATTCAGATATAGCAACTGTCAGATATACTATCAGACAACTATTTAGATAAAGAAAATCTTGAAGYGACTTTAAAATACTTCAAATTATTTAAGGCATGCTTGATTTAGGTTGGAGTATGCTCTCCAATATTCCATTGGTTTTATTGTGAACATAATCAAGTGCACCTCAAGTATTTGAATGTATTTGACACAGGTCTGGAGAACTGTGACAACCAACCCATGTCTCAGTTTCCCCTGCTTTGTTGCCCAGGTCTATGAAAAGCAGGAAGTGCAAGATATGAGCGCTACAGAGAGTTTGTCTCACAAACATTAAAGGATAGTTCCATCTTTTCACAAGCAAACATATTTCAACCCGCTTAACATGATCACACCTGGACTACAGTGCCTTCAGAAAGTATTCACACCCCTTGAAATTTTCCACATTTTGTGGTGTTACGGGCTGAATTTAAAATGGAGTAAACATAKTTTTTTTTWAATCACTGGCCTACACACAATACCCCATAATGTCAAAGTGGAAATGTTTTTTTGTTTGTTGATTTTTTACAAATGTATAAAAAATGAAAAGTTGAAATGTCTTTCGTAGTATTCAGCCCCTTTGTTTTGGCAAACCTAAATGAATTCAGGAGTAAAAATGTGCTTAACAAGTCACAACATAAGTTCCATTGACTCACTCTGTGTGAAATAATAGTGTTTAACGTGATTCTTCAATGACTACCTCATCGCTGTACCCCACACATACAATTATCTGTAAGGTCCCTCAGTCGAGTAGTACATTTCAATCACAGATTTAACCACAAAGACCCAGGGAGGTGTTCCAATGGCTCACAAAGAAGGTCACCTATTGGTAGATGGTTAAAAAAAAGCAGAAATGTAAAATCCCTTTGAGCATGGTGAAGTTATTGATTACACTTTGGATGGTGTATCAATACACCCAGTCACTACAAAGATACAGGTGTCCTTCCTTACTCCGATGCCGGAGAGAAAGGAAACCACTCAGCGATTTCACCATGAGGCCAATAGTGACTTTAAAACAGTTACAGATATTAATGGCTGTGATAGGAGAAAAGTGAGGATGGATCAATAACACTTCACAATGCTAACCTAATTGACAAAGTGAAAAGAAGGAAGCTTGTACAGAATAAAAAATACTCCAAAACATGCATCTTGTTTGCAACAAGGCACTAAAGTAATACTGCAAAAACTGTGGCAATGCAATTACATTTTTGTCCTGAATACAAAGTGTTATGTTTGGGGCAAATCCAATACAACACATTACTGAGTACCACTCTCCATATTTTCAAGCAGAGTGTTGGCTGCTGTCACACCCTGATCTGTTTCACCTGTCTTTGTGATTGTCTCCACCCATTGACTTTAATATGCTTGAGAATCTATGGAAAGACCTGAACATTGTCTTCTAGCAATGATCAACAGCCAATTTGACAGAGCTTGAAGAATTGTGAAAATAATAATGGGCAAATGTTGCACAATCCAGTTGTGGAAAGCGTTTTAGACTTACCCAGAAAGACTCACAGATGTATTCACTGTCAAAGGTGATTCTAACATTTATTGACTCATGGGTTTGAATACTTATGTAATAAAGATATATTCGTTATTTATTATTTTATTTTTTACAAATGTCATTGACAAAAAATTACAATGAAACAATGTAACACAACAAAATGTGGAAAAAGTCAAGGGGTGTCGATACTTTCTGAAGGCACTGTAAATTGGTTTGAAGTGGCTGAAAGGTGAGTTTTGTAGTCCAACAGCGGACATTCAATTGGCACCCTATAGTTCCTCACTCAGCAATACTAAACCATGAATAGCAGTCTCTCCTAAACTGGCCAGCTAGCTTGACATGACTCCCTTTAATTGTTTACTTTGAAATTGCACCCTGGTGAAAGGGCCATGCATGGGTAGGCCTACGTGCCGGGCAGGTTGAGATATCAAGCATATACACTGAGTATACAAAACATGAGGAACACCTTCCAGATATTGAGTTTGCCCCCCCCCCCCCCCCGGTCTGTCTATGTCATGGAAAGAGCAGTTGTACTTAATGTTTTGTATACTCGGTGTAAATGTACCTTGCATTCCGTTTTATGTCCATACAACCACACAACCATTAACAGCCAACTGGCCACCTCCAACCTCCCTTCTTCTGCCAATTATAGTCTTTAATAAGGAAGGCACGTTCAAACCCGTTCTCACTCGAATAAACTCTGGCAAAAAGTAATCTGCCCACGCTTCCATTCCAACATCCCTGCTCATTACCGGGCGCAGTGGGAGAACCACTGTGTGCGACACGGTAATCCAGGATGGAAGGCGTCACGATCACACTGTCATTAATAGAAAGGTAAGGCGAGACACAGGGGATTGGAAGGATGGAAGACGGATGTGATTCACAACACACAACACATAACCGCAGATCGAAGGCTTTGGTTTTTTCTCTGAGGGAGAATATGATGTGGTTCTCCTGAAATGGCCTGACAAAGACGTGTTCTCTTGACATGGGTGTAGGCAGGCCTACCATTGAGGCCTAGGCCTAATATGACATTTCCCATTAACATGTTCCTTGCTGAATCAAGTATGTCTGTGACCCATTTCTGGACTTCACTTTGCCTACTTGACTTATTCCTAGTGGAGCAAAGGGCTCCAGAAAACCCTGGTCTGGCCGGTTTCCTTGACATCATTCAAGTCGGTTCCTGCTTTCTTCATTTCTTTCCTCGTTCGTCCTTCTCCGTGACTTCGCCAACCTTCCTTTTGCTGGAGCTGTGAAGAAAAGTTGGGACAAAAGTTCCATTCTTAATAGGGCTGTATGCTTTAAAAATGTATAGGGCCACTTTTATTACTAGGAGTAGCTACACACACAACCCTAGTCCTTGAGGAGCATGCTCAGTCTGTTGATGAATGCATATAGCCAGAAGAGGGCAGCAAAACTAGTCAAACCAATTAAAACTGTGTAATGAGTCATATTATTTGAGAAGATCAGTGAGCTTCAGTGTATGGGTCAYTTGAAAACGTCTTAGTTAACTGTGCTTGAAATGAATTAAACCACATAATCATCATCAATGATTTGCATTATACACATGTTGTAAGCATTGTAAAATGACACAATTTGTATGTGTTCATGTTATGGCTATTTCATCTACAGAGTCACAACAGTGTGCCATGGTCACAGAAAACGTTGCCTTACTCGGTTGGACATGCATTCTGGCAATTTATCTTGTATCCTTCGGGGTAGTGAAGCAGAAAGGTCAGGCAAAATGTATTTTATCCTCTCTAAACCGATACATTATATTGCCACTTTCCCACAGCACAACCCTGTGACAGCACCTGATGTCTTTTGGTTGAAGCTCTCCTTGACTAGAAATGATCACGGTCGTTTGTTCAATCACACATCATATCACCCATTCTCATTTCTTATTGAAAATGTCCCCCTTATTCTGAACATTTTACTTGGAGTAGAGTAATTCTGTGATGTATGGCAGAGTTGCAGAGTTTATTGTGTAAATTGTATAGAGAACGAGGCTATATTATCCATCCTGTTTGTGGTGAGTAAATAGTTCTGTTATGCTCCTTGAAGTTCCCTGCCAATATACAACCAGCAGATGGCACTACTGGAACAAACCAATGACCGTATGGAACATGGAGACAAGCTGTATACCATTGTCACGGCCCCTCTGCATGAGAGCCATGTGTTCTTTTGGTCAGTTAGCTTGGTAGCTAAATTTGATTAGCAATTCACTCTGGGTTTTTCTGGGTTTTGTTCAGGTGAGAGTCCTCTCATGTTCAGGCTTATCAGCGAGTGTCAATAGGAGGCTCGTGGTGTTTTTGTTTTAGGTGACAGTGAACGTGGGTTGAGCATCCCTTTTCCCCTACATTGGCTCGGGAGCGCCTCCGTGGTTATGGGGGGGCAGTTTCTGGTTGTCTTTTCCACACCACTGGTTTTGTGTACATAAAACCCCACCACATGTGACTGCACGAAGACCAGGGCCAGTTAGTTAGTTGTTTTTGGAGGATAGTGGGGTGTGGCTCCTGTCCTTTAACCCAGACTGACAGAAGGTGAGTTGTGTGTTTTTTTGGAGCATTTGTAGTACCGTAATTTCTGGACTATTAAGCGCACCTGAATATAAACCGCACCCACTGAATTAAAAAAAAAKATGTATTTTGTACATAAATAAGCCGCACATGTCTATAAGCCGCAGGTGCCTACCGGTACATTGAAACAAATGAACTTTACACAGCCTTTAAAGGAAGCACGGCTTGTAACAAAAATAAATAGGCTTTTTAAACGAAACACGGCTTGTAACAAAAATAAATAAGACTTTAAACGAAACACGGCTTGTAACAAAAATGTAAAAAAAATAGCAGTAAACAGTAGCCTACCAAGAAAGTCATTGGTCACTATCTTCCTCCTGTGCACTGAAACCACTGAAGTCATCTCCTTCGGTGTCGGAGTTGAATAGCCTCAGAATTGCTTCATCCGATGTTGGATCGTTTTCATTGTCGCTCTAGTCACTTTCATCCGGAGGCAAATTCCCCGCTGAGCTCATGCTGCCCTCTTCAATACGCAGCAGTCCAGCCTTTCGAAACCCGTTGATGATAGTGGATTTTTTGACAATGCTCCATGCTGTCAGGACCCACTGGCAGACTTGACCATAARTTGCTCTTCGCATGCGGCCAGTTTTAGTGAAGGATTTCTCCCCACTTGTCATCCAAGCCTCATTTTCTAGTTCGGGCCATCTGCTTTTCTTTCCGCTGAAAGCTTTTGTTGTCTTTTTGCACTGAGTCAGTTTCTCACGCTGCTGTTTCCAACGTCTTATGTCTCATTAAGGCCAAGCTCSCGTGCAGCAGCTCTATTTCCTTTTCCAACAGCCAGATCGATCGCCTTCAAATTGAAAGCTGCATCATATGCATTTCTCCGTGTCTTTGCCATGATGAGGGTGACAAAATGACTACCGTAATCAGAATGATGGGAAGTTTGAGCGCGCTCGATTTACGTCACATTATGTGACGGTGCTAGTTTTTTGGCAGCATGAATCTTGTGAAAGCGGGAAAAATCCATAAATTAGCCGAGTCATTGTATAAGCCGCAAAGTTCAAAGCGGGAAAAAGTAGCGGCTTAATTATAGTCCGGAAGTTACGGTAGTTGTATTGGTTGAGGAAAATGTCTTCCATTTTGAGTAGTTTTGTTCAAGCTCCTTCAGAGGTAGCCTTAGAGTTGTGTACTAAGTAGCAGTTAATTGAAATTGCTGAACATTATCAGATTGAGATTGTTGATAAAAAAAAATTAAGAGACGGTTAAAACTAGATTAAAGCAGGGTCTTAGGGAAATGGGTGTTTTTGGGGGTCAGTCTGCTAGTAGTGAGGGTCCAAGTTTTCAGTCTAGCCCTTCATTAACTTTTGAGCAGCAGAGGGAGCTGTTGAAAATGCAGTTAGAGAGAGTGCGATTGAGAAATGCAAATAGACGGAAGGACTACCACAGTTTGATGTTTCACAGAATCTTCGTTTGTTGCCTAAATTTGATGAGTCAGATCCAGACACATACTTTGCTTTATTTGAGCATATTGCGGAAGCTAGAGCTTGGTCAGATTTGGACATGACTATGTTGTTGCAATGTGCACTTACAGGTAAAGCACGTGAGGGTTTTGCAGCACTGAGTGTAGCTGACAGTAAAGTTTTTGCTAAAGTTAAATCAGCAGTTCTGAAGGTCTACGAGCTTGTGCCAGAGGCATATCGTCAACGTTTTCGTTACAGGAAAAAGTTAGATTCACAAACCTATTCTGAGTTTGTTCGTGATTTGACTTCTGSATTTAATCGTTGGTGTACAACTTCTGAAGTTAGTACTTTTGAGGGTCTGTCTAATTTGATTGTTAGAACAGTTCAAACATTTTGTCTGACCAGGTTGCTACATACATGAATGAACGTAAAGTTAAGTCTCCAAGTGATGCAGCAATCCTTGCAGATGAGTACAGGCTAACACATAAAAGCCATTTTGAGTCACAGGGACATGTACCATAAAAATAACTTTACTCCTAGGAATAGTAGGTCACCTTTTTTTGGAGCTTCTTTCCAAAGGCCTCAGCAGAAGTTTGTGTCTGGAGGACTTAAAGCACCGGTTAATGCTAATACCTGTCGCTACTGTTTAGTTGAAGGACATTGGAAGAAAGATTGCCCTCTGCTTAAATCAAAACAGTCAGGTCAAGTTAAACCTGCTGTGATGGCAGCTCCTGTTACAGCCTCTGACCACCMGGGTGAGCTTTTTCAGCCACTAGTTGAGTTTGATTCTCAGTCTTCCCACTGATTTTTCAGCCTTTATTTCAGATGGTGTAGTGTCCCTGGTAGATGGCAACCAAAATGTTTCAATCAAGATCTTAAGAGACACTGGAGCTTTAGATTGTTTTATTCTGGAATCTGTTTTGCCGTTCTCTAAAGAGTCTGATACTGGCCGTTGTGTAGTGGTATGGGTTTAGTTCCATTCTCTTGTCCTTTACATGAAGTTACCCTAAAATGTGGTCTRGTAGAGGGTGATGTAGATGTTGGGGYTAGACCCCAGTTGMCAGTAGAGGGARTCCACATGATTTTGGGGAATGACTTGGCAGGTAGTAAGGTGTGGGCAGATGGCAAACTAAACATCTGTAAGAAGCAACCTTCAGTGTCCCCTGCAAGGGAATCTCCGGATCAAAACTGTGTCTCCTGAGGTATTTCCAGTTTGTGCGGTTACCCGCGCGGCCTCTCATCAGGAGATTGAGAGTAAGCCAGAAAGTCTTGAGTTGCCAGTCAAACCCCAGACAGAACAGTTGACTAGTTCTAGAGATTCATTGATGGCTGAGCAAAAGGCCGATACTACTTTGGCTGATCTGTTTGATAAAGTGGTTCCTGATTTAGTGGTGAGGAATAGTGCTCAGTGTTATTTTCTTCTTGATGGGCTGTTGGTCAGGAAATGGGTTCCACACTATGATCAGGGTCTAGGAGAACCAGTCTTTCAAATAGTTGTACCTACTACTTTGCGAAATAAAGTGTTGCAGACTTCACATGGTGATGTGGCAGGTCATATGGGTGTTCGTAAAACGTATGATCGCATACTTCATTTTTCTGGCCACGTTTAAAGTGGGATGTAGCTCAGTTAACTTGTGATACGTGTCAGCGCACAAGCAAGCCAAACCAGGTTGTAAATCCTGCTCCTTTGTATCCAATACCAGCCTTAGGGCAACCTTTTGAGCATCTTATTATCGATCGTGTTGGGCCTTTACCAAGGTCCAAGTCAGGTCATGGCTACTTATTAACTGTTATGTGTCAAGCAACCAGATATCTGGCAGCTTTTTCCTTGCCTACCATAACTTCAAAATCAGTAGTTAAAGCGTTAACTCAATTTATTTCAACATTTGGGATTTCAAAAATCATCCAGTCAGATCAAGGGGTCTAACTTTACCTCCCATTTCTTTGCTCAGGTTCTTAAATGGCTTAAAGTTAAACGTAATAAGTCTACTGCGTTCCATGCCCAGAGCCAGGGAGCTTTGGAACGTTTTCATCAAACTTTAAAATCCTTGCTTCGTGCTGTACAGAACTGTCTGCAGATACGGAGGAGGGGTTACCTTGGCTGTTACTAGCTGCTCGTGAAGTAGTGCAGGAAAGCACAGGGTTTAGCCCAAATGACTTAGTGTTTGGTCATAAGGTGCGTGGGCCTTTAGCAGTGTTGCAGGATGGTTGTTTGCCTGAGGAACCACCTCGGAACCTTATTGACTATGTAAATGGTTTTAGGTTGAAGTTGTATAGGACTGGTGAACTGGCGAAAGAAACTAAAATGTTCTCAACAGAAAATGAAATTGAAATATGATGGACAGGCTGAGCTGCGTGAGTTTAGTCCCGGTGATCGTGTACTTGCTCTTCTGTCTCTTGTAAGTTCACCTTTTCAGGCAAAATACTGTGGTCCTTTCACTGTGTTGCGTAAAGTGTCAGTTCAAATCTATCTTATTGAAACCCCTAGTCATAGGAAGTCCTCTAAATTATGCCATGTGAACCTGTTAAAATGTTATCACTCCCGTGATCTAAGCAAAGTTGAAGGCACTCCAGCGGTGAGGTCAGCGTTGACTGCTGCTCCAGTCACTGCATCTTGTGGCTTTAATTTGGTGGAGGGGGGAGAAGAGGAGGAAGTTAGCGTTTTGGATGAGGTCTTACAAGGTAGGTTGAAAAACTCCCAGACTTTTCAAAACCTTGGGGTTTTGGTAGATCATTTAGACTCTGAGAAACGTGATGAATTGGTAGCTCTTATTAGAAACTACCCTGTTTTGTTTTCTGACACTCCATCACAAACCCACTTAATTGAGCATGATATAGACATCGGAGATGCTAAGCCTATCAAAAAGAGATTTTATCGTGTATCTGAGGCGAAGAGATTGGAAACAGAGGTGCAGTATATGTTGGACAATGGTATTGCGGAGCCATGTTCAAATTGGGCTTCACCCTGTCTTTTGGTAAAAGTCTGATTCCACTTTCAGACCGTGCACTGATTATAGAAAAGTTAACAATGTTACTAAAAAGGACCTTTACCCTCTTCCTAGGATGGGTGACTGTATTGATCAAGTTGGGTCAGCAAAGTATGTTAGCAAATTTGATCTTTTAAAGGGATATTGGCAAGTACCCCTTACCAAAAGAGCTTGTGAGATTGCTGCCTTTATAACTCCATCTGGTTTGTTCTCTTATAAAGTGATGCCTTTCGGCTTGCGGAATGCTCCAGCCACCTTCCAGAGCTGATGAATCGGGTGGTCTCAGGTCTGGAAGGGTGTGCCGTGTATTTGGACGACGTGGTCGTCTACTCAGACTCCTGGGAGGAGCATGTTTGGAGAGTGCAAGCCCTGTTCGAAAGACTGTTGTGGGTCAGGTTGACTATCAAGTTGGCAAAATGTGAGTTTGCCAAAGCTACAGTCACATACCTAGGCAAGGTTGTTGGTCAGGGATTTGTCTTTCCCGTGGAAGCCAAGGTCCAGGCTGTGAAGCAGTTCCCACAGCCCTCCACAAAGAAAGAACTGATGCGCTTCCTGGGAATGGTGGGGTACTACCGTGCTTTCTGTAAACTTTTCGGTAGTAGTGTCCCCACTGACCAATCTGTTGACGGCTGAATTTATCTGGTCCACCCAGTGTCAAGAGGCATTTGATGCAGTTAAGGCTCTTTTGTGTTTGGCACCTGTGTTGGTCACACCAAATTTTGGTAAACTTTTCAAATTGCAGGTAGACGCCAGTCAAATCGGTGCTGGGGCTGTGCTTCTCCAGGAGAATGATAACAATGTTGAGTGTCCAGTCAGTTTCTTCTTCCGGAAATTTAAAAAGTATCAGAAACTAGTCTGTAATTGGAAAGGGGGCTTTAGGTCTCATTTGGGCTTCACAGCACTTCGAAGTCTATGTTGGTTCTGGTTTGACCCCTTTAACTGTGTTCCCTGACCACAACCCACTTTTCTGAGGTCCCTGCAAAATCCCAACCAGCGCCTGATGCGTTGGGCTTTGTTCTTGCAACCATTCAACCTTGATATTAGACACATTAGTGGTAAGGATAATATCATTGCTGATGCTCTGTCCCGTGCTCCTTTAACCTAGTTTGTATCTTTTCTCTGCTGACCCCTWYSTCTGCGCCTCTTTCCTCTTAAATTGCTCCCCAGGTACCAGGGCTGCCGAGTTTGAGGGGCGGACAGTCAGCTGGGGGACACGGGGCTACTGCTAGGAGCCGGGACTGGTATCTTTTTTTTCTTTTGGGGGACTTTGGATTGTTTTGAATATGTTGGGCCGAAATTTGAGTTGAGAGTGGGACCCTCATTTTAAGGAGGGGGGGTGTCACGGCCCCTCTGCATTGCAGGGGCGGTTCTCCTGCAGACAGAGGGTCGTTAGTGATTGGAGCCACCTGGGCTCAGGGTATTTAAGCTGCTTCACTAACCACTTTTGTCTCTCTACTTCTCCAGGTATGATCGTGTTTTCTTTGTTCCTTTGTAGTTTTGCATAGTTTTCACTCAGTCATATTCACACACACAGATTCACGCATCCCTGCACTTTACATACACCCTACATTATGATACTTTCACACCTCATTACTTTTTCTTTGTTTAAAGTTCATAGTTTTGGTTTATAATAAAGAACCTTTTTAATTGGCCTATACCTGTTGTTCGTGTCCCCTCATTTTTGTCACTGGCTATGAGCCGGCCTGTGACACCATTCATTCATTGCCTTGCAGGAATGGGCATGTCTTGGAGTTTAGCTGGGATTCCACAATTACAGGGTCTAACCACAAAGTACACATAGAACACGCATTTGGAGTTCATATAAAAGCCTATTCAGTAAAGTTCACACTACTGCAGGATTTCCAAAAGCAACCCTGCTGAGCTTGGTAAGTGCTACCCCATCCAGGCATAGTTCATGTGGACCACAGAAGGTTTTGGAGTGTTTAACTTTTTCTTTAAAGGGTGCTAGATGGAGGCAGATATTACATTTTAGTTTCAATTTGAGTTGGATTCACATCGTGTCAAGGTCTATTTCCTGTTCTGGTTTGTTTTCCTAGGACAAAAAATTCAACACAAACATATGCTATAGTAGTCATAAATTTGTTATAAGATTTCAAAAGAGAATGTCCATTGAAAGCGCTTCAAGAACCGGAGGCTTGGTCTGTGTCTGAGAAACAGGCCAATGTCTAATCAAACAAAATACTTTGTTACTACCTAGGCTGACTAATAGCTGTTTCTTTTTTCTGAAGGCCACACATTAAGGCACAGAAAAGTAAATACAAAATTCAATTAAAGTAAGACTCATCTTATGTTGCTATGAGGGTGGTCAAGCGGCACTTGAACTCCTCTACTAAGTAATCATATTCTGTACAACCAGGAGAATATTCTAAAATAGATAACACCAATCAGATTAATTCTCTCTGACTCTCCACATTTGAGTAATGTGTAATCTTGAATCTCTAATTTTCAACCTATACCTCATTTTAAGTATGACATCTTCGGTTCTGCACGATCTCTGTACAATTCCATCTTAGTGCCACCTCAAGTATCCAGAGGTGCTCAGTACAAACAAGAGTGTATACGGAAACATTATGTAGATTCCCCTGTGGTCCACCTGAGCGTCCATGGTTCAGATCAAGAGCAGAGAGGGAAAAAGCAATACATCAAGTGTAATACGACCTGTCATTATTTATTTTTCCTTCCCTCTCTTTTTGCTGGAAAATCAAGGGGCCTTTCTCTCTCCGTTATCTTTCTCTTTTTCTCACCCCCTCTTTCGTGTCATCCCATCCACTCCTGACTCTCTCTTGATATCAGAAAATAACTGAATACATTTGTGTAAGCTGATGTTTCCTTCTACGGCTCCTCTCTCTCACCCTGATGAATTCCCTATCCCCAGAGTAACTTTGAGGGTCCCCTATCCCAGCTGTACAGAAAAAGTCACAGATGCCTGGCATGCCCGACCAGAGTAGCTGGCTACTCACCCGAGGCAAGGGCCCCACACACACACACACACACACACACTGCAGACCAAATCAGTTCATCCTCCCCTGGACTCTCGCAAAATGAACAACTTAATGCCTTTCTGATTCTCCCCATTTTGAGTTGACCCTAAAGCTTGTTCTTTTTTAAAAGCATTTTAAGGATGACTTGAAGCAAAAGAGTGCTTTGCACTTATATTATCCTGAAGGAAAGAATAAACACAAACCACGTAGAACAAGTTTTGCAGGGTCCTTAATGTAATGAGCTCAGGCAGAGGGTCATATAGGTTGCAGGCTGGGTCATGATTATTCTTAAGGCCGGGGTCTGATATGGTTACGGGGATTTCCACGGAGAGGCCCCTTGAGTACATGTGAAGTTCATAGTAGCACATCAAATTTGGTGTCAAATGAAAGGTAAGAGTCTACATTTTTTTTAAATTAAGGCACATCAAAAACTTAAACAATTTTCCAAATTGGTCGTTTGGGGGTGTAGCTCATTAAATAATAGCCAGTGTGTAGAATAACACCAAAACATGCAAAGGAGGATATTACATTTGTCTACCTTTGTGAACCTATTCAGGATACATCACCATGAAGATAATGACATTCAAATAAAATAAAAATKTATTTGTCACATGCGCCGAATACAACAGGTGTTGTGAAACGTTTACTTGCAAGCCCTTAACCAACAATGCAGTTCCATACAACAATAAGCTCCTGACTGGCGGGCGGCTCTGGCAGCTCCTGACTGGCGGGCGGGTCTGGCAGCTCCTGACTGGCGGGGCGGTTCTTGGCAGCTCCTGACTGGCGGGCGGGTCTGGCAGCTCTTGACTGGCGGGCGGCTCTGGTAGCTCCTGACTGACAGGCGGCTCTGGCAGCTCCTGACTGACGGACGGCTCTAGCGGCTCCTGACTGACGGACGGCTCTGAAGGCTCAATACAGACGGGCGGCTTTGAGGCTCAGGACAGACGGGCGGCTTTGAAGGCTCAGGACAGACGGGCAGCTCAGATGGCGCTGGGCAGACGGGCAGCGCAGGCGGCAGCTCAGACGGCGCTGGGCAGACGGGCAGCTCAGACGGCGCTGGGCAGACGGGCAGCTCAGATGGCGCTGGGCAGACGGGCAGCTCAGACGGCGCTGGGCAGACGGGCAGCTCAGACGCGGCGCTGGGCAGACGGGCAGCACAGGCGGCGCTGGGCAGATGGGCAGCGCAGGCGGCAGCTCAGACGGCGCTGGGCGACGGGCAGCGCAGGCGGCGCTGGGCAGACAGCAGATTTTGGCCTGCTGAGGCGCACAGTAAGCCTGGTGCGTGGTGCCGGAACTGGTTGTACCAGGCTAAGGACACGCACTTAAAGGCTAGTGCGGGGAGCAGCAACAGGACGTACAGATCTGGAGACGCACAGGAGGCTTGGTGTGTGGTGCCGGAACTGGTGGTACCGGGCTGGAGATACGCACCACAGGGCGAGTGCGTGGAGGAGGAACAGGGCTCTGGAGACGCACTGGAAGCCTGGTGCATGGTGTTGGCACTGGTGGTAATGGGCTGGGGCGAGGAGGTGGCACCGGATAGACCGGACCGTGAAGGCGTACTGGATTTCTTGAGCACCGAGCCTGCCCAACCTTACCTGGTTGAATGCTCCCCGTAGCCAGGCCAGTGTGGCGAGGTGGAATAGCCCGCACTGGGCTGTGCTGGCGAACCGGGGACACCATGCGTAAGGCTGGTGCCATGTACGCCGGCCCGAGGAGACGCACTGGAGACCAGATGCGTTGAGCCGGCTTCATGGCACCTGGCTCGATGCCCACTCTAGCCCGGCCGATATGAGGAGCTGGGATGTACCGCACCGGGCTATGTACACGTACAGGAGACACCGTGCGCTCTTCCGCATAACACGGTGTGTGCCCGTACTCCCGCTCTCCACGGTAAGGACGAGGAGTTGGCGCAGGTTTCCTACCTGACTTTGCCACACTCCCCGAGAGCCCCCCCCCCCAATACATTTCTGGGACTGCCTCTCTGGCTTCCAGCCGCGCTTCCGTGCTGCCTCCTCATACCACCGCCTCTCGGCTTTAGCTGCCTCCAGCTCTTCACGAGGGCGGCGATATTCTCCAGGTTGTGCCCAGGGTCCTCCGCCATCCAGAATTTCCTCCCAATTCCAATAGTCCTGCGATCGCTGCTGCTGCCTTGTATCACGCTGCTTGGTCCAGGTGTGGTGGGTGATTCTGTCACGATCATCGTAACGTGGAAGAGAGGAGGACCAAGGCGCAGCGTGATAACAATACATCTTCTTTTATTGAAGACGAAACGAAACGAACACTATACAAACTAAACAAAACAACAAACCGACGACCGTGAAGCTATACAAACAATAAGTGCAGACACAAGCAACTTACAGAGACAATCACCCAYGAACTACCTAATGAATATGGCTGCCTAAATATGGTTCACAATCAGAGACAACGATAGACAACTGTCTCTAATTGAGAACCAATCTAGGCAACCATAGACATACATACACCTAGACTGAACACTGCCCCATAAACATACAAAAAAAACTAGACAATACAAAACACATACATCCCCCATGTCACACCCTGAACTAACTAAAATAAAAAAGAAAACAAAGATAACTAAGGCCAGGGTGTGACAGGTAGGTTAACTTAGTGTTCATGGACAAAGGGACTATGGTGGTCTGCTTGAAACATGTTGGTATTACAGACTCAGACAGGGAGAGGTTGAAAATGTCAGTGAAGACACTTGCCAGCTGGTCAGCACATGCTCAGAGTACACGTCCTGGTAATCCATCTCGCCCAGCGGCCTTGTGAATGTTGACCTGTTCAAAGGTCTTACTCACATCGGCTGTGGAGAGCGTGATCACACAGCCATCCGGAACAGTTGATGTTCTCATGCATGTTTCAGTGTTACTTGCCTCGAAGCGAGCATAGAAGTTATTTAGCTCATCTGGTAGGCTCGTGTCACTGGGCAGCTCCGGCTGTGTTTCCCTTTGTAGTCGGTAATAGTTTGCAAGCCCTGCCACATCTGACGAGCGTCAGAGCCGGTGTTGTATGATGTATGACTGATGGGCCCCTCCGTCCAGAGGCGCCCATCAGTCCAGTGGGGTTAATTTGGAGGGTCGCCGTTAAGAGGAGGCCACGAAAGCGGGAATTGACTATGGTGGGGTGGGATCCACGTCCCGCACCCGAGCCGCCGCCGTGAGAAGGCCCACCCGGACCCTCCCCTTCTGTGTCAGGTTTTGCGGCCGGAGTCCGCACCTTTGGGGGGGGTACTGTCACACCCTGGCCTTAGTTATCTTTGTTTTCTGTATTATTTTAGTTAGGTCAGGGTGTGACATGGGGGATGTATGTGTTTTGTATTGTCTAGGGTTTTTTGTATGTTTATGGGGCAGTGTTCAGTCTAGGTGTATGTATGTCTATGGTTGCCTAGATTGGTTCTCAATTAGAGACAGCTGTCTATCGTTGTCTCTGATTGGGAACCATATTTAGGCAGCCATATTCATTAGGTAGTTTGTGGGTGATTGTCTATGTGTAAGTTGCTTGTGTCTGCACTTATTGTTTGTATAGCTTCACGGTCGTCGGTTTGTTGTTTTGTTTAGTTTGTATAGTGTTCGTTTCGTCTTCGTCTTCAATAAAAGAAGATGTATTGTTATCACGCTGCGCCTTGGTCCTCCACTCTTCCACGTTACGACGATCGTGACACTACCTAAATGACTACCGACCCGTAGCACTCACGTCTGTAGCCATGAAATTATTTTCCAGCGATAGAACATTAACTAGCAGGACGGAAGGCAAGGGCAGATTAGCCACTCGTCGCCTGATCCTCACAAGGCACCCGGATCTTTTTCCACAAAATCTCTGTTTCCTTCTCCAGCGAATCATCATCTGGGCCTGGTCGGGTGTCTGTAGTAGTATATCCCTCCCGTCCGACTCGTTGAAGAAGAAATCTTAGTCCAGTTTGAGGTGAGCAATGTCAGTYCTGATGTCCAGAAGCTCTTTTCGGTCATAAGAGACGGTAGCAGCAACATTATGTACAAAACAAGTTACGAACAAAATTATTTTATTTTTTTGCATGTTTGGTTGAGCGCCGATAAGATGGCAGCCCTCCCCTCCGGCGCCATCATAAACTAATATCACATACATTATCAAGCATTTCACACATATTATCCAGATACTGACTGTCAGCACTTGGTGGTCTATAGCAGTTTCCCACAAGAATGAGCGTAAGGTGATGCAGGTGAACCTGTAGCCATATTACTTCAACAGCATTTGACATGACATCCTCTCTAAGATTTATAGGAATATGACTCTGAACATACATGCTTACACTTCCACCACTGGCAGTCTCTTCTGAARATGTTGAAACCATGTATTGCTACCACTATATCAGCAAAGCTATTATCTAAGTGAGTTTTAGAGATAGTCAGTATATGAACGTTATCTGTTACTAGCAAGATATCGATTTCATGAACAAATTTCATGAACCATATATTCATTTGGGCTATTTTTAGCCCATCACCCTGGTCCATAATGAGCACCTTCACAGTGTGTGCACTGCACTGACAAAACACCACCTCGCTCTCAATGGAGAAAAGTGTTTATTCTCCGTCCCGCCATTGACTTTGTTGGATTTCGCCTCTCAGTCAAGGTAATTTCCCTACTCCACTCCAACACTGAACCGATCCATCAGATCCTAAATCCAACCTCTGCTGCCCAGGTAGAGTTCTTYAACCAGACGCTCAAGAATGGCAACAGGGCTCACCTCACACAAGGGTGCACGTTTGCCACCAGGCTGCTCCAAACACTGTTGCACTACCGTGCCGAGCAGCACTCCGCCACAGGGGTCTCCACAGCATCCCTCATGCTGGGCCGTGAGCTGCAGCTGCCCCTGGAAAGACTCCGCCCTTATTGCCCTGCTCTGGCTCGACCACCCGTTCACAATGCTTGGGCCACAGTCGTGTCCAACCAGCAGTGGATGAAAGACCATTTTGACAAAACACGGTGGGTTAGGCCACCAGTAATAGCCGCCTCTGACTGGGTCCGGATCAGATGGCCCAATCTAATCAACAAGCTCCAGTCCTTCTGGTCAAACCCTGTTTAGGTGAGACGGCAGCTTGTACCAGTCACATTCCATCTCTCAGACGGTTCACGCTGACATGCTAGCAGTCTTCACAAAGTGCAAACATCTCCCGGCCCAGGGGTTAACAAGTCCAACCCTGCAGCCCTACCAGCTGCCTGGCTGGACGCCTTAGCGGCTCTGCCACCTCTGCCTCAGCCTGCTGTACAGTAGAAAATGTATGTTATTGTTACAGTATCTGACCCTGGGGTTATGTTATACCCTACCCTCCAGGATCTGTATTGTTCAGTTGACGTTAGGATTAAAAGAGTACAGTTTAGCTCTGCCACCTGTGGTCGCATCTATCCTTCAAACTTAAAATGACAATTTTCACAGTTACGGGAAGGCGCATCAGTACACCACCCTGAATCCCAGAATATAATTGTGTGAGGAAGTAAATTTACACAAGTGGCTATTTGCTAATTAACTTGTACAAGGTTGGCCAATTGGGATTTAAATCCAGGACTCATACGCATCACAAAACTGTGTTAGCCCACAGAACTAAAGCCTAGGGATTAGGTCAGGAAGCTAATGCAAGTCTTCAGGTCTCAGGTGAGGTTACTCATCAGGCGAGCTTGGTTCACCGTACCACCTCTGTTACACAGACACGATAATGCAATATGTGCAGACAGAAATAGTACCTCTGTATCACACACTGATGATGACAGTATTTATTTCTACATCAGGTGATATTTCCTCCCCCTGTCAAATCTAGGACAAGGTTGTGGGAGTCCACTCCATATTGGATGACTGGATGAGGTAAGACAGAACGCAAACATTTAGTCACATCATCAAGTCAAAGGTACTGTAGACAACTCAAGCTCAGTCTGCATGTCTGAATGTGTGTCTCTGTCTGTGTGTGTGTGTTTCCTTTCATAAAGTTGGTGAAGGGTGAAGCTACACTTCAAGAAAGAAAATCAAGAGTGAGTATCAATGTATTACAATAGGAACTGATAATATATAGATAGGCCTATTTCCAGGCTAAGGTTCAACCCAGTCCGGCCAAAGAATCATGCCCACTTATTGGCAAGATAATAGCTGCCAGGGTACACTCTGATTAGGCTGCTCTCCGGTGATCTGCCAACTCTTGTCTTGGGAAACATCACACTTTGATTGCAAGAGTTCAGATAAGTTCAGCCCACTGCGAACATACGCAGGTGCAAACTGATGGAGCAATGCATAATGATACTCCAGCAACCTTCTGTCTTCTTTCCACAGCCTACCACCCTGCTAGTCGGACATAACTCTAACTAATGTAGCGAATTTAGGGGACATCCGGGAGCAGAATAGAACCAGAAATGTACAATCACTTATGAAGCAAGTGTTAAAATGCCATGTATGAAATTATCTACAAGGGTGTAACGACTTGGGAATCCATGCAGGAGTTCCTTATTCAGGTTTGGCCCTCAAGGCAGAGTTACATCTCTAAGGTGGAATGAGACTATACCACTTAGGATGGCATGATATGCATGTGCTCGTTAAGTGGTATAGTCTCATCCACACTCTGCCTTGGTGACCAAACCTGAATACGGAATTCCTGCATGGACTGGTGAAGTCGTTACATCCCTATGGAGCATTCCATACAGGGCAGTATAACACTGGCATTATAAGTTGCAAACCTTGCAGAAATACAGAACTCTTGCGTGGATTCTGATGTCGTTTACACCCCTGTGGAGCATTTCGTTTAAGGTATTATAACATCCACATTTACGGCCAGGCTTTATAATACCTTATGAAGCAAACTGTTATAATTTACTAGCAATAATGCTCTTTGGATGTTGTAATGTATGTTTATATGCAGTGTTATTAGCACCTGTTATGCATGGCTTATAAGGCATTAGGAATGTGCTCTAATGCAGCATGAAGAGGGTTTGCATATGAAGTGTTACCAAATGTTGATGCACTATTAGAAGGAAAGGAAACTTGGATTCATGTGAAGACTTATTTTTTGCTGCACATTTCCCAATAGGCTGTAGTAAGCATGTGCAGTCTCAGTGACCACACAGGCCTTACAGTGATGATCTACTGTAGTTGGAGTAGATAAACTTCCAACGGGCTTTAGGACCTTGAATCCAACTCCTTGGTGGAGAGGGCGTATGCCGGCTCTAGGTGGAAGGCATGTAGCCGGACATTCTCATTTAGTTGGGAGTTTCTGGCTGTGGCAAGAGCAATGCGAGAAAAGGGGTGTTGCTGAGATAGAGAGAATTCAGTTAAATATAACACATAGAATATAAATTTGTCTCCGTTTATAGGAAAGCTCACAGAGAACATGTCGGTGTTGGCTCTGCAAGAGTACGAATTTGAGAAACAGTTCAACGAGGACGAAGCCATACGATGGATGCAAGAAAACTGGTAGGCTATGTGAAATATCATATTGATGTTGGAATGATTGTTGGTGTATATGTAGCGTAATGTCCTCATCATCTTATAAATAGAAACAGGAATTTCATTAATAAGAATAAAATAGCCTATGTTTCTGGATGCTGCTAACTTCAAGTTTGCAAATAGTTTATGGTCTGCTTATAGGCTATCCTATAATAAAAGCTCCTATGAAGTTAGAGTATCGTCCGCACACAGTAGTTTACCATATTCACAGCATTGTTATGATGCATGTATGCCTGCTTTGCATTAGTTACAATGAATCAAGGAAGGGTCCCTTGGTGTCAGTGAACTGACTGATCATAGCATCTTCTGATGTGACTTTTAGTGATTTGTCAGTGAAGAGAAGTTTATTTTAGGCTTTTAGGCATCTTACATTCACTGCTGCCCCATAGCTCGTGTGACAACTGGCAGGCTRTGAATGAAAGAAACTTGACATTGGTAGGCGGGGTGCTGACAGAGGTAGACTGTTAGTTTATTACTATTATATCTAGCCTACCGTAGCCTGTAAGAGGTTACCACTCATGCTTTGGTTTAGCCGACTAAACTCAGCGCCACAATTTATGATGGAGTTGAGCGTTTTATTCAAAACTTTTCAGCACCCAAAGAATAGCGCGCAATTACACAGAACAACGTTGTGTGTAATTGCGGGCTGGTCTTTGGGTGCTGAAATCAGTCGTGTTTTATGTTGTTTAACTCCACCGTAAATCGTGGAGTTGAGTTTAATGGGCTAGCATTGGTTATAAATTGACTTTCAAACAGATGCTCCAAGTATTTATACCTTTTGAAAAACCTTCAATAGACAGGGAGAAATCAAAGTTGTAACGCAGCAACAGCAGCAAACTACACTAATGCCACGTGCTGGTGTATGGGTAGGCTACAAAACTATAAAGTAGCTAAAATAAGTGTGGTAATTTGTTATAGTAGAAACATTTATGTTGCTATAAAACACTTAATTTAAAATGGAAATGTTCCTGGGTGAGTCCAAATGTGATCCTTGTCAGAATCAAGCGTGTGGAAACATTGTACAGGAGCTGTCCATGAGTTGGTACTACCAACTGACCAATAGTGGAAACATTGTGCAGGAGCTGTCCATGAGTTGGTACTACCAACTGACCAATAGAATGATGTCTGCTGACAGAGTGCTAGCCAATCACATCACAGCTGATCTGTGCCGACTCTTCTGGGAAGCGTTTGCAGCAGGGATGTCTGCTCTGGCAAGACCATGTTGCATGGTTCTGAGAGGAAATAATCATTCATGAGTGGTTAGTCATATTCACCCAAAATAAAATTAAATAGAAAGAGGCTTACAATAGGTGTATGAACATGAAACATGGTTTGAGAGAGATTTTCGAGCAGGAAAAGTAGTTGTAAATATTTGCAGCCCTTCAACATAAACTCCTAGAGAGGAAAATAAGCATTTCATGTTAACCAACCTGTTTCTTTCTCTGCCATACAGATACAATAACAATGCATTGCTTCATGTGTGATAGATTTTTTTGGCACATTTGWACTGCCTTCAATCTTTGGGGCCCTATTCAATCAAACCAAATACCTTAATGACACGTTCTGATCCATGTTCTCGCCAAAACAACACTTTCAAACTCTGTGGCACTGTAATTGAAATGTGTTCTCACTATGTGGGAAAAACCCCTTCTCTCTCATCACATTTCTTGAATGGCCTACGGTATGTTGAGGCCTACCAAACACCAATGGGAACGATGAAATGTTTAATGGTAGGCTGCTAGGCTGCTGTAGTAGCTGTCTATTGACAACGGTGTGATGAAATGGTTGCAGGGATGGACTCTGTAGCAGCCAGTACTAACATAGACTTATGGAAAGTGCACCTGAGTCCAGCGAGAACAAAACCCCTGGGGAGAGCGAGGACAGATGATAAGCTCTTTTGTGAACAACTGCGAACAATCAAGCTTGTAACAAGGGTTGTTCTCTGCTGCCTCTCGGCTACTGGGGTGCTCAATTATACAAACAGGAGAGAAGGGTAATGGTTGACTCAGCATTTCTAGAAATGGCGTCTGGCCAATCCAGGCTTGCATCACTGCAACGGCTTCAGGGCCAGTGTGCTTAACTTGAAAATCAGCATATAGCTACCCTCACTTAATGGCTAAGTAAGCTGCCCCTGGTGTCATATTTTGCTTGCATAATTGTTTCTCAGGAATATATAGACATTTGATTGGAATAAGAAAACTTTTCTCTTGCAGTGAGCCAACAAAGTGTCACTGTGACATTTAGATGATGACATTAAACAGATCATCGTTCAATTGCAATAGGATAAGCATAATTGTAAACATGAGTGTACGGCTCTGTGCCAGCAAGTGTCCAAACAACAACCTTACAGATCAGCTCGCAGCTGGCTATCTGCCTGCAATTAAGATTAAGGCTGGTCTCAATGTCCACCACACTGTGGCTGCCTGCCACTGAAATACACATATATTCAATTTACCTGCTGAGTCATTCTCACTGAATTTCCCACAGACGTCCCAAATGCTCAGCGTCAGTGATGGTCGCTTAATTTGCATAGGATATTCAGTCGTTGAAACCCTCAATGGGCTTCCAAGMAATTGGATACCATCCTCTTGGGTGACTGCATGTCATTGTAGAATCAGTTGTTTTGTGTAATTCTGAAGGAAGTGTGGTGGGATGATGGGATACCCATGTTTTAGCTTGTCGCGTGGACATAGAGTATTTATTGTGCTCTTTGTTCAAATATCGCATGGTTCTGTCAGAGCATTATGGTGATAGATGTGTTGCTCTGATTAAAATTCAGTTGAGGTTTAAATGTGCAAGACAAATGGTATTGTCTGTATGCTGTACTATTGAGGATGTGCCCATTCATGAAAACAGACCTGTAGGTCTTAGGAAGATTACTGTTCCTCCTGCAGTCTCATGTTACTCGTGTTACCGATCCAGTCCGACTTGTCTGCTTATTCAATCTTTGTTCAGCCGCCAAGAACATTTGTAGCCTTTTGTCATGTATTCCTAGACCTCTAATCACTGGGTGAAGAATTCACTCCCAATGGGTTCATTAGAAAGGGACCCCTACCTCCTAGGAACTCCTATAMACGTGAAGGGATTGGGAACTGTAGGTGTAAGCAATATGCGTCAACTTGGATTCTGATAGGCTGGATGKAATTTGCATCATATTGCTTATCTGTCCAATTGTTTCAGATCTACAGGAGTTCCTAGAGGGAGCAGGCAATGCCGCCATTTGAAATTCAGCCGAAGTCTTTGGTCCTCAGTTATCCAGTATAATCTTGCCATCACATTCCAATTTCTTGAGGAACCTCCCAGCTAGYGCATTCAGTTYCTTGGAAGTTGTGGGAACATGTGTTTTTGTTTTCACATTTGTTGTGGGAGCAAAGCCATACGTTTACTGACCGGTAAAAGTGAACGTAAAACTGAACAGATGTGAAAATGTTGCCTGTTCTGGGAATGTACATTTTTAGGTTGCAGGGAGGTTCTGAGAACATTTTACTCTGGTTCCCTGAAAGTGTTCCTGGGAGGTTTTATTAACGCTCTGAGATCGGAAATTATAGGTTATTTTAAGGTTATTAAATAACATTCTGAGAACATTCTCTAAACGTTGTGATCGTTTTGTTATGGTTATTATTTAAAGTTTTCTTAACCCTGTAAGAACTACATTTAAATGYTATTTGCTATCTTATTTGGGATTCACTTTTCTGAACTCCAAGCACAGATACAGTAGGACAACATGGACATGAACTTGTTTTAAAAAATGCATTAGGCATTAGTAATGAAAACATATATATACTAATGCCTAATGCATTTTTTAATAACAAAGTCATGTCCATGTTGTCCTACTGTATCTGTGCTTGGAGTTCAGAAAAGTTAATCCCAAATAAGATAGCAAATAACATTTAAATGGAGTATTTTGTGACTCGGCATCAGTGAGATTTAAATGTATGATCTTCTGTTCTCTACCCCGGGAATTAGTCCATTGCAACTCCAGGATGGAACTGGCATGTCATGTTTTTTTACGCATACAAAGTTGTTCATTTTAGTCTATTCAAACAGGCCCTATTTCAAAAGAAACAAGCACTCATTAAGGCCAGGTGTGGCCAATAGGTGGGCRTGGCCAACACACCTAGAGCGAGTTTGGTTGACGCTGAGAACGGAATGTACTATATGTTTTCAAACAACATTCTTAGAAACATGTTCTGAACGTTGCTAACTTTTCCTTATGATTTTTATGGAATGTTTTCTTCATGTCCTGAGAACGGAATGTGAAGCTTATTGATGTTAATGTGTAGATTTAACATTTTTAGAACATTCTCAGAATATTCCCAGGAACGGACATAAAAGAGAAACCATATATTCTCTGAATGTTCTAAGAACTGTGCTTCAGACAGATTTTTTTTTTTTTATATTCCCAGAATGTAAAAATATGACATTATTTAGAACCACATTGGAACTTGTATGGAATGTTCTGTGGAAGTACTGAAATTCCCACAGAAGAACATTGTTTCTTGACGTTCTCGGAACAATTTGAGAACATTACTTTAAATAGAATGCTATGCTGAAGTACTGAAATCCCAACAGAAAATCATTGTTTCTTGACTTTCTTAGAACGATTTGAGAACATTCTCAATGTCAAACCAGTTGGAGAACGTTCCTAGAACGTTCCTATAACATTTTTGTGAAGTTCCTTAAATGTGCTGAGAATGTTCCAAAGCTATGCAACTATCCTGCACCATTCCCAGAAAGTTGTGGGAAGGTTGTATGCAAAATAACTACAGGACTACCACACTCTCACCAAGCTCTAACATATGGTTTTCAGAACGTTCTGTGCTAATTCGGCTTCCTCTCCTCTCGGTAGCTAATACTACATCATCACTGATTGTGACTCTCTGACAAAGGTTAACATTTTCCTTTCTCTAAGGTTAGGCCAGCTAGCGGTCTCCAATGAGTTATGGTATCGACTCCTGGGAGTAATGTTTTGCATGCTGCTTTTCCCAGAGGGACAGGCTGCAAAGATTATGATTGCTGCTGACTGCATCGACCCAGAGGACACCCCTGGCTTGACATTGATTCACCCAGCAGCTCATCTGAATTGGGGAGACAGAGATGAAGATATTGTGTGAACGTTTCTCAAGAGAAAAACCCTCTCTCAAATTTGACTCTGCTATCTCGTCACAGTCTCAGCTGAGAGTTAAGATGCAGTAATTCCATCATCAAGTCAATTTCACCAAACAGCTTTTGCAGAGGCATAGCCATTTTCATCCCAACAGTGTGTCACATTAAATGTGTTTTTGCATTTGTGCAAGTGGCCATGAGGTGCAATGTACATCTAATTTGCACCACTTACCATGCATCCTTCTATTCCCTAGTGATCTACATTTGGCACAATGGCAATAGGTCTCATTCAAACCTTTGCAAAGCAAAATGGGAATAGGTCTAATTCAAACCTTTGCAGAGCTTTCATTCTCTTCCTACTATAAATAAACCAGCCACTCACCATTACACTTTAATCCCTTAACAAGCTGAAACTATTTTCTGCCTGAGCCAAACAACATAATTTGCCTTGTTGTACAATTATTATCAGCTCAACTGAAATAGGCAGTGAAACTAACAGTGTAAATGTTAAAGTGGCAATATGTAACCTTTAGGGGCAACCTGACCAAATTCACATAGAATTGTTAGTTATAGATCTATCATTCTACTTGAATGCAAGTCTAAGAATCGGTAGATCTGTTCTATGTGTGCTATTTCTATGCTTCCCATTCTTAAGTTTTGTTTTTGCAGCTTTTACCTTCGGTTTTGTGCAGAGGACAAGAGAGAGACAGTTTGCGCTGTTCTGTGAAGGGAGTAGTACACAGCGTTGTACGAGATCTTCAGTTTCTTGCCAATTTCTCACGTGGAATAGCCTTCATTTCTCAGAACAAAGGCGTTAGACTGACGGGTTTCAGAAGAAAGGCTTTGTTTCTGGCCATTTTGAGCCTGTAATCGAACACTGAAATGCTGATGCTCCAGATACACAACTCGTCTAAAGAAGGCCAGTTTTATTGCTTCTTTTATCAGAACAACAGTTTTCAGCTGTGCTAACATAATTGCAGAAGGGTTTTCTAATGATCAATTAGCCTTTTTAAAATGAGAAACTTGGATTAGCTAACACAACGTGCCATTGGAACACAGGAGTGATGGTTGCTGATAATGGGCCTCTGTATGTCTATGTAGATATTCCATAAAAAATAAGCCGTTTCCAGCTACACCAGTCATTTACAACATTAACATTGTCTACACTGTATTTCTGATCAATTTGATGTTATTTTATTGGACAAAAAATGTGCTTTTCTTTAAAAAACAAGGACATTTCTAAGTGACCCCAAACTTTTGAACGGTAGTATATATTATGTATTTCACAGCAGTTTAGGTAGAGAATCATTGTACCATCTTATTTTGCCACAGAAACTGAAATTAGGCGAACTATTCGAGTTTCAGCAACTGGGAAACAGCGGAGCGATTTCGGCGTAGTGCAACTTTAAATAATCATCATTCTTCTTCCCATTTTCATGAAATACACTGCCGTATACATAAAGTAACACTTTTTAGTGTTAGGTTTTGTATAATCTCGTCCAACAGATGGCTCTCTCTCTCTGTCAACCTGTCTGGTTTCCCAACGCCACAGAATGGAACTTGAAATGGAGTCTATGGCAGGAACGGCAACAACTGGATGATCTCTCAGTCTATCAACCTTTAGAACCTTTAGAACCTTTAGAACCTTCCCCCTACTTTGTGGACTTTAAAGCACAAGCAGTGCAAATGATTTGAGCAAGGAAGTGAGTTCGGGAAAATCTGAAAGTACGCATCTTAGAATTAGTTTTCACATACAATATCAACATTATATGCCTGAACTCAGAATCAATTGGTCTCACCCAAAATAATATGGCTAATGTCATCTAATTTCATAATCTAATACAACTGTCGGAGGCTCGCTCCCTCTTGGTTTCCACTAGCTTCCATAGCCACAAATTTAAAACRGGTTAATTTAAGCTACATTTAGTTTTAAGCATCAGGTTAGTAGTGTGGTTAAGGTTAGGTTTAAAATCAGATTTTAAGAAGAGAAATTGTAGAAATAGGCAGGGTTTATGACTTTGTGTCTGTGTTGATTAGTGACGACTCTCTCCCGCCTCGATTTAGAGCCACACCTCATAGTCGTGTGATTTTCTCAGAATACAAATGGATTAGCATGTCACTCAGTAAATCCACACCCACAAAGTTCCAAACAGTCCCACACTGTTACCAGACTCTATGGGCCAGAAATTCGAGCCTGGGGACAAGGTTCGGTTTTGTTCGATGCAAGAAACACTGTATGTTCCGATCCAAGCCTATAGTACTCCAAGCCTATAGTGTTACGTAAGGGGAGAAATCTCCTGCTCCAGCTAATACAGATCCAAGTTACACATCAGGTTAGCCAGCAGCTTTGACCAACACAGCTAGGGGGAGGGGAAGTGCCACTTATTGTGAACTGCTTGGAAGGTGTGTGCAGATCTAGCCAGCAAAATTGAAAGACTCCTTTTATATTACAGAAATTGAGCCAAATAGTTCCTGCCATTGTGCAGTATCTTGCTCAGGTGTGATTTATGCCTTCAGTTAAGATTTGTTGAGAAATCTGTTCACACTTTCCCTAGTCGCTCGCTCTGAAAAAGGCCTCTTATACTGTTTAAATATTCGCAGAGCAAGATAATTATTGCACCGATTTTTCAATAAAGCCCCAAACCAGTGGACATATTCTTCCACGAGTAAATGCACAGAGTTGCAGTATGTGGTTGGGGTTATGATCCAGTATTGTGCGATCCTACATTATGATTAAAACCAGGTTCAGTCATTAGTTCTAATATGACCTAGATATTAAAAGTCATCAACGTTTTATTAATATATTTATATATAGTTCACGCTGTAACTGCCAGTTAGACTTACAGGTTATGTCGTTGTTTTGTGTTTGAATTGTTTACGTGTCTGCTGTGCGGGGAAATGATAAGAGAAGCGGAACNTTATGATTAAAACCAGGTTCAGTCATTAGTTCTAATATGACCTAGATATTAAAAGTCATCAACGTTTTATTAATATATTTATATATAGTTCACGCCACTTGCTAGCTCTGTTTGACAGGATGACCTGATGCATGACGCAGACATACGACGGAATGCGATCCCCGCCACTGCTTTGCTCGCTCTATCAGAAATGCATTAGATCAGCGCCTAATGTTTTCTTTGCTCCAGCAGTGGCTTTGATACACAGACTCGGCTACCGCCCAGCAAGTCTCACCCAGCGATAAGGGAATGCATGGGAGCTGGCTGGCTCTCCACGGACGCTGATGATGACTGGCAAAAAAGAGGAGCTCTGTTGGATAGTTCTCAGGGGTGTGAGAGGTGCAATATACTGATGAAGAAAAATGTCTACCACTGGTTGAGTTGTCAACTAACAGAAATTCAATGTGAAATCAACAAAACATTTCACAATGTCATTGGATTTAAGTTAAAAGTTGAATGGAAAAAAAATAAAAAATCCTTACGTTGATGACTTCAAAAAAATCGGATCAGTTTTCCACGTCGATTCAGCTTCATTACGTAACGTTTACATTTTTCAAATGATGTGGATACAACGTTGATTCAACCAGTTTTTGCCCAGTGGGTTGTGCCATCGCTATTATTCAGGAACAGCATTTATGGTGTACATTTTCCTGTAATTTGGGGTTTCCAAATAGCATTGCATTTACATTTAAGCAGACACTTTTTTGTTGTTTTACAAACAGAGTTCTCATCTAAATATATCCTGTCTCATGTCGCTTTGTGGTTCAATATTGTCAGAAAGGAGTAGAGTACAAATAAATCAGTCATTTAGAAATGAGTCCAGTGTCAAGAAAGTCTAATTTTTGGGAATTGTTTGAAGTGCAGTGTATAAATCTTGTTTCAGGTGAAGATGGATTAATACACCTTCTCTGATGTTGTCATTCAGAGATGATTGCATATCCCCCGACTATAACCCTGACAGAGCTGCTCTGTTCTAATTTGCTTAGAGGCACAGATCTAGGATCAGCTTACACTCCCCCAATCATAACCTTAACCATGATGAAAATGCTAAACTGACCAGTGATAAGCATCTAGAGGAATCTTCAATGTGACCGAGGTATAGAGAGGCAGCAAGAGACACATTCAGCCCTAATGGAAGCTCTGACTCGAATGCTCTTGCCACTTGCCGCTACTACGAGTCATGGAGGCATGATGTGAATTCACACTGACATCTCAAATTAATTTCCATTCCTGGAGGCATAGCTTGGCCACAGCTGACCTGATCAAGCAAGGAGAGAGACAGCCCTTGAACGCATTTGTAGACTTTGACCATGCCTCAGGTTTTCTCTGATCTTTGTGGGTTTTTCCCAATAGCAATACCTCCTCTCATGTTATTGTATCTCATTCAGACCGTACTCTGTAGGGCTTTTCACACTACTGAGACAAACCGAGCTGAACCAAACCAAGCTGTACTGAGCTGACCTGGTTACCTGGTTTCTAGGAACTGTGCTGAAAAGGACAATGTGACAAGGAAATAACCGAACCAGCAGAGTTTGGTTTGGGTTTGGTGCGATAGTGTGAAAAGGGTATTTGGTCCTCTACTTCCTAGTATCCACATCTCTGAAGCTTCGTACTGTTATGAGGAATCACACTGAAGGCCATTTATCCTTGTGACCTTTAACCTTTTTTTTTAGTCTGAAGACAGTGTGTGAGGAATGTGGGGATTGTTGCTCATCTCGAATTCGCTCTGCCTCGCTAAGTAGGGTGCTTACTCTGAGTCGCTCCGTTCTTCACCCTTGTTTATTTACACCGAAAACAACGAGGACATTCTGCGCTCACTGTGTGAAAGCAGATTCTTTGGACTTCAACTGCACTGCTCTGTCCTTTGTTCAATCAGTTATCAAGCCTGTAAGCTTTCATTTTTTTGCATTTTGCACAAAGAGTGACATGTCGTCAGTAACCGTAATGTCCTTTCAGGATATTGTTTGGTGTAAGATTGTTCAGAAGTGTTACAGTGATTCTGTCAGTATTACATTATTCACATGGTCAACACAGGCTAGTTGGGGAGTGTCCCATATAGGAAGTTAGAATCTATTACATCTCTATAACGTTAGATTTACTTTGTTTACAGAGCCTTTTTTTTGTCGGTCAGGAAACAGTTCTTCCTTCACTTCAAAGCAAATGGATCTATCCATAAATGTATATAGCTAGTGCCCAAAGGTAAACTTCCCATCTACTTCCTAAATGTACATCTGGTTCATGGAAAGAGGATGTTTGTGGTTATRTGGGGGGGGGGGGGGAGTGCATTGACCAGAAAGGGGGCATATGATCCCTATAATGCTTCTGGGAATTGGTTCTGGAAACTTGTGTTTTAAGGATGGGCAGAGCAAAGAAGGTGGTGCGAGTGGACTTTTTAGGTCATATCTCTCCTGCATTGAATTGACAACTCCAAAAACAACTCCAATCTGGCCTGGAGGATGGTACATAGGCCGAGAGGCGACGCCCTTGCTGTCATAGTTAGACAACTCAAGCATAATGACAAGCCACATTTTCTTCCTCAATCTAACTTTGATCGTAATTTCCCTAAATGAGCTTTCTCCTTTTTCCTCTCTTCGACCATTTTTCACAGGGAAGCTACGCAAAATAGTGCACTTATCTCCTGGTTCTTGTAGACCTAGTCAGCTGAAAAGGGCAATACATAGTGCTGTTGTCACCATACGAAGCTGATGGTGCAGAATGGAGAAGGGGAGTTATTGCCATTTACGTTTTGCAAGGTCTAGGGTTTTCCCCCAAAATCTCATCAAATCACATTTTATTTGTCACATTCGCCGAATGCAACGGGTGTRGGCCTTACCGTGAAATGCTTACTTTACAAGCCCTTAACCAACAATGCAGTTCAAGACATAGAGTTAAGAAAATATTTACTAAATAAACGAAAGTAAAACATTTTTATCATAAAGTACTACTGCATATTTTACTCCCTCTGTTCCGAATGCGTAATGTTCACAAAATTCCACCCTTCACAGGAAGAAGTCATTCCTCTTCTCAGCCCTCTACGCTGCCTTCATACTAGGCGGTCGCCGTGTGATGAAACGAAGGGAGAAGTTTGAGCTGAGGAAACCGTTGGTGCTGTGGTCCCTCACTCTCGCAGTGTTCAGGTAAGAGGCAGCAGATATTTTCAACACCGGTCCAGTTTGTTATGGGCTTTCGGGGTTTTGCTCGATTTCAATTTCGAGGTTGGCTCTGTTTGGGCGTGGCTTGCCATAATTTGAATTGTCCTCATTGGTCAGGATGTGTTGCACCTGTCGCCTCATTAGTCAGTCGGTAGTTTCACCTGTGCTTGCAGAGCGGCTGGCGGAGTTCTCAACTTGGCATGAGAGATGTCGGAAGAGCGACACCACTGTTTAGCTCTTCCTCTTTCAGTTTTTATCTCACGTCTCCCCTCTTTGGTTTGCCCCACATTTATTTGCACTCCTTCACCGAAGTTGTTGTGGGTTTTCTTTTCCATTAGTTTGTCTGATGTCAGGCAAATCTAGTGGACGTCCATGGTGAGTGTTTGTTAAGACCCTACTTGAGTTGGCTTGGCAAGCACCCAGTCAGTAAAAGTAACCCTATGGATGCCTTTTAGAACCCATTTTAAAACCCCAGCTGTTTCSTTCTGGTTGTCAGTTGGCCATTTGTTAGTGCCCTATTTCTGTTGAGTGACGATTTTTGGTTTCTTATTGGGGAACGTTAACACAACCAATGCACATGCTGTAAGCATGTTGTATAGCATTAAATAGCTATATATAACTATCAGGTCAATTATAAAAGTATGTTCCCGGATAGTTTTGAGTAAAGAACTCACTGTGTAGAAGTCCTCCTGCTGCAAATGTTCACCTGTGTGCATAGGCAGTAGTTGTGTAAACAACGATGCTGTACAAACTTTGCTGTGGCAGGAGTGACCGTATTCCAGGGTTCTTGGGCTTGACTTAGTGTATTCTGCTAACTGTTTTCTCTGTCTGTCTCTCTCTTGTCCAGTATATTTGGTGCTGTCCGCACTGGGAGCTACATGACATACATTCTGATGACTAAAGGGCTCAAGCAGTCAGTGTGTGATCAGAGCTTCTACAACGGGCCGGTCAGCAAGTTCTGGGCCTACGCCTTTGTGCTCAGTAAAGCACCAGAATTGGGTAAGATGACTGACTTYTACTACTAGTATACTACTACTACCATTATCTGAAATAAAGTGTTTTACATGTGAATGCCTTTTTGTGTCTATTGTGGTTTATGAGACTTTGTGGTATTGAACATATGAAAATATGTTAATCATTTACATGAAATATCTCTGCCCCCATGTGGCTGAAATAACCCACCCGAGGATCGGCACACGGATCTGTAGGCATGGAAATGCTGCCATGTCACACACAGTAGCACAAGAAACAAATGACGTCTTCAAATATCTTTTCTGTCCTCAATGCCCTCAGCGACACGCGTGCCCTCTCACCCCAACGGGTGCAAGTTTGGATGACCTTTCGCTCGTCCCCAAAGTCTGTCTGGGAATTCATTTTCTTCCTGTGTAGCCCTTTTTGTATTTGCCCAGTCCTGCGGTCACTGGGGCTCCACACCCTGTCAGCTCTGAGTACGAGCCCATAGCAGGAGCTCCCTCTCAGGGGCACATGGAGGGGGATAGAAGCCCCTACCCTTAACTTGGCTCTAGCGCTTTGGTTGGGTGGAGCCAAAACTGCTGGCCCGTGACCAACACATTGAGGCCTGCAAATGAAACATAGCAGCCACTTAGCCAAAGCACTGCTTGCTGTCACAGAGGCATATGGGAGGCAGAGAGAGAGAGAGCAGAGAGAGAGAGCAGCGAGAGAGCAGAGAGAGAGATGCTGTACAAACACACACTCTCTCACACACACAGACGGGGCCACAGAGCTAACTCTGAATCCTCTGGTACTTTTCCACTTTCAAGCAGTGGGTTCACCAATTAGTCAGGTATGGTGGGCCCCGTTTTGCAGAGCAAAGTTTAATTTTCTTCCCCAAACCTTTAAAACCGAGACACCCTAGAGACTGCTCTGTTCGCAGACATTGTTATTATATGTTGACGTGAAAGTACACCGACAGCGTAAAGATTCTGAGTGAACCCACAGTGCATTTCATCTGTGATTAAATTCGGACCTAGATGTATTAAACATGACCAGAGATACAGCATCCACTTATAAAGACAAATAGAAAGCCAAGTTGTAGAGCACAGTACAGATTTATTTGGGTCCTCACTTCGTCTTATCGCGCTTAAATGTTGTCATCGTGATCTTACAACATTGATTTGCCAAGAACATGGTGTAAGAAGATAACAACGAAGTAGAACTCAATGCTAGTAATAAGTGTTCCCTGAAATGGAAGGTCTGAGCTTTTGTTCCCTTCAATTTGTAACTGTGAAATGTCCCATTTCCTTCCCCTTTTCTAACTCTTTCTCTCGCTCAATGTCTCTGTCTCTCACATTTTGTATACTTTCTCTGTCTTCCCTCTATTCCATCTCTCTCTCTCTCTCTCTCTCTCTCTCTCTCTCTCTCTCTCTCACCACACCCACCACGCAGGTGACACCCTGTTCATCGTGCTGCGGAAGCAGAAGCTCATCTTCCTCCACTGGTACCATCACATGACTGTTCTGCTGTACTCCTGGTACTCCTACAAGGACATGGTGGCCGGCGGCGGCTGGTTCATGACCATGAACTACGTGGTCCACGCCGTCATGTACTCCTACTACGCCCTGAGAGCGGTCGGCTTCAAGGTCTCAAGGAAATTCGCCATGTTCATCACGCTCACGCAGATCACCCAGATGCTGGTGGGTTGCGTGGTGAACTACCTGGTGTACTCGTGGATGCAGCAGGGCCAGGAGTGCCCGTCGCACATGCAGAACATTGTGTGGTCCTCGCTCATGTACCTCAGCTACTTTGTGCTCTTCTGCCAGTTCTTCCACGAGGCCTACATTGACAAGACCAAGAAGGCCACAGCTAAAGCAGAAGCCGCCGCAAGGAAGACCCAGTAGACGCGTTTGGGGGGAAAAGAAAGGAAGAAAAGGATGTACACGAGACGCGGTAAACAATGACTGGGGAGATGGGGAGATTTATCCAGGAATGGATGGAGAGATGCATGGGTGATGGATAGATAGATGGGTGGGTGGAGGAATGAAAGTGGGAGGGTAGGCTGGGGTTGTGTGGAACATGCAGGAACAAAAGGCGGGCTGCTGTCTGTTGGTGCTTTAGAATACTACTAACGTGCAAATGTCAAATCCTTACCTACCAAAGCACCAAAGCACTACCTACCAAGGCGACAAACAGTCAGTACGTCCTTCACCTGATGTTTCTTTGGCTCCCACTTGATTCTCCATATTTATTATAAAAATATAAAATAATATCAAAGGGACAGTTACATTTATACCAGATAAAGGAAATGCATCTACTTGAAAGGTGTTACTTGATAAATAGGAAGTGTATTGGTACTTATGAAGAATGAGGTGGCTTCAAATTACGATTGAAACCATCTAGGTGTTTTTTTGTCAATGTCTTTTCTTCATCATTCTTTGTTTTTCTGTTTTGCTATGTCGAATTGTTTTAGACACTGGGTGTGTGTGAGAGGTAGACTTTTGTATGACGGCTGATGTATGTTCAGTGGATGACTTGTACCGATGGAGTGAACGACACTGTAACTTCTGTATCCATCTTTGCAACACAACATTTTCTCAGGTCTTAGGTTTCTCTCTAATTCTTTCATAAAATATGCATTTCATCTTGATAAAGATCTTGATAAAGATCAGATATGGGCTTAAAGATGCTAAAAGGCATCCAAGGGGAAGGCTGCTTAATTAGATACAAACATCTGATCTGAAGGCCCATTGGAGACAATAAATCATGTGACCACACTGTATGTATGTGGCATGATGGGAAACGGAGTCTGACAGTGACCTGTTCACCTGCCTGTAATGACCACACAAAGTCACCGACCACATTGGAAAGTGAGACGCCATACATTTCCAAAGAGTTTAACGAAAGAAAGGGTCTCGGGAAAAAGGCCTCGAGACCGGTGGACATCGAAGTGCGTTGAATTTAAACATATTTTTGGTTATATTTTTGGTTAAGAGAAAAGCATGCAGTTGTCAAAATTCACTGTTATAACTTTAAGTAACCTGTATCTTTTAATGGTGTCTGTCATGCTATTGTTCATGGGATATTAACGTATCAACCAAGAGTGCAAACAAAGGAGTATTATGCTGCCGACGGTGTCGTTTCTGTTTATTTTATTCTCAGCAACGATTGTCTTGGCATCTGTCATTAGTKGTTTAGTTGTATGTCAGTGAAGGTAAAGAGTACACATCATGCCACAGCCGTAAGCGGCTTGTATTACCACAGCCGTAAGCAGCTTGCACATGTGTGTGAGAGCTGCACGTGTATGAGAGTGTGTGAGAAAGTGACCTTTTGCACCTCATCTATTTAGCATATTTTTCTTAACCAAGAGCTAAACTGGTTAAATTGCATACCAGGGGGATGGTCTGACCAAAAGATAGCAGAGATTCCACCTGYTAGTTTTGGCTGAGAAACCGAAGCCACAACAACATCATAGTAGATCATGTCTCTAGAACAGCTTCACACACAGCCACACTACATACAGAACACAATTTGAAACATGCTTCATAGGTACGACGCAAATGAGGTCGTTTAAAGTTAAGACAATTAAATGACCTGAGGCTGGGGGAATTTTGTAAACCACTTGCAGAAGTAACTGCATCTCACAAATTCTAACGAAAATAATTGAAGACATACATTATTCTATAACATATTGGTAAAAAGTAAAACTATAATTATCTCCCAAGTGAGAAGATTTCATTGCTCATTACAACTAAAGAGAGAAAACACCCTTGCAATTGACGGCAACAAGCGTATCTGTCTGTACAAGTGTCACAAACCCAACAATCAGGTTTACAGTAGATGCTATAACATTGTCAATTTTGTAAGAGCACATGAGTATCTACCCTGCAATTGGTTCAATTATAGTCCAGGTGGGTGATAAGCGATCATGCAATACTTATGGCTACTATCGTCATAGAGATTAGTCTATCGCTATCTAGTTGAAGGTGCCTCGAAAGATAAACAAGTTATTGTCAGATAAACTCAATATCCTTTCTATTCCACCGTATCTCCGTTATCACAAGCACTCCATTTTAGAGAGTCGGTCAAAATTGAGATTAGGATGTGTGCGTGCGTGCGTATGTTTACAGTGCACAGGAATTCATTTCTGTCACTGCTAAAGTATCATACAGTACAGCCTTTTCAGATATAGACCTCCTCTGCGTAAGCCTACTTCACATTGGCTTAATTGTATTGGCGAGAAGGATCACGTAAGATGAGGAATATGAAGTTATAAAAATTCTATGAAGTCAGCGTATGTTTAATCTACGTTCAGCCTTTTAAATGTTTACTTACGCTGGTCTAACAAATGGTTAAGCGTTGCGCCAGTGCATGTTCCCAAGCTCCACATTGTCAAATGATTCAAGCTCGTACGCATCATGAAGCGGATTTTAAATAAGACCATCCGAAATGCAATCTATCCGCAATATGCATATTGCGCCATTATCAAACGCAAAATGACTTGATACTGGATGACAAAAAGGTTGCATTTGGCTTATTACCTTGCCTGCAATGGAGATAGAGCATCTTACACAGCCGCAAATATACTAAGTAGAAATGTATAGAAATGTCCCCACTTCTACTTGGGTTTTATATTCTAAAATATATTCATCAGATTAGTACAATGCTGAATTATGTTATTTATACCTTACCTTTAAAGTATCTTTACTTATTAACTTGAACTTTCATAATACCCCCCCCCCCCCTAAAAACAGGAAGGAGATACAAAGACATGCATACACGTCACCAATAACATCACCTATTCGACAATATCAAGGGTGACGGTTCACATGACTGCGATAGCAATGGTGTACCAAGAACCAGTATGAGCCCTTTCACATTACCCTCATTAAATATTCACAATGAAGCTCCGAAGCTAATTAACTAGTGGAGATAACCAAGTGGCCTGACAACACCAATTCTTAATTACCGTGTAATGCAACAGGCCTTCATATTTGCATTGGTATGACACCTTCGCCGGAACATGTGCTTATGGTGGCTCTCACTTTGCATAATCAAAGGAAGATTCGCCATGAATTTGCATCCACAAACGTGCACCTCTGCTTAAACATCTCTCTGAGATGAAACAATCTGTTTTAAGACCATCCCGAGCATATAATGCATATTCAAAGGGGGAGATGCTGGCTTGTAGCTGTCGCTCACGGTATACACCATATGTAAAGAGAAGCCTACAATAGGTTTGCACATTTACTACCGGGTCTCTTACCCTTTAGGGTACAAATGAACTATTTCCTTCAACATGGCAGTAGCATACAGTATGTACCAACATAGGAGGACTATGTACAATTATACAAGATATTAAGACTATGAATTAAATACAATGGAATTTATGTGAAATAGTGAGTACTTGTCTAACATGTTACCATGCAACTGGCACTACATACGGCTGGCTATTTACAACATTGGGGTTAATTGTATTTCAATTCCAGTTAAGTTAGGAAATCTAAATGAGAAGATTTAGGCAACAACAAAAAAATTGCATGGGAGACAGAAAGAAATGGCACTTGACCAAGGTATGAACTGAGTTACAACTATTTCACCATTTGATCTGAGATACAGTAGAAATGGACCACGGTACTGATACTTACTGTGGGAAACAGGGAAGACTTAGAGCTTCCATGTGGCCTCCCACAGTTTACTATAGAACACTACAGTACTTACTATAGAATTCTATAGTAAACTGTAGTATACTGTAGAATACTATACTACACACTGTAGTATCCTTCAATAATGTGTAGTACTTACTATAGAATGTTGTAGTAAAAACAACAGTATTATATGCAAAAACAACACTGTTGAAATTATTGTAGTAATGTCTACAAAAACACTTCAGTCCGCAAAAGTACTACACGTTTTGAATTAAAGTACATACTATAGTATTTAATTAGCATATACTCTGCACATTCCCCTCGCCCATATGACAATTTGTGCCACCCATAAGTAAGAAACTTACATGCCAATGATAGACCATTTTGTGTTCCCTACAGGTTATTGAAAAGAGCAGAATCTCTGATCTATTTGTTCAGACCCCAGTCCTACCTACCTACCTACCTACCTACCTACCTACCTACCTACCTACCTACCTACGTTAAGTTAAGTTATATGGAACACATGCTCTTTTAGTACTTATCCAGTAGGTTTCCTCAAGAAGAAAGCCTCCACTTCTATGTCAAAGATAATAAAGCAAAAACACTATAGTAAATACTACTGTTGTCTGCCAAAAACACTACAGTAAATACTATAGTCTGTAAAAACACTACAGGAAATACTACAGTATATTACAAACTGCAAAAACAATACATTAATTACTACAGTGTATGCGACAGTTTTATTTACTACAGTATATATACTATAATTAACTGTAAATATTACAGTATACTACACTAAATACTATTTTTACCATCATCCAATATAGTATTTTCTCATGTGAGCTCGGTAAGGGGTCCAGAAATCCAAACATTGAGGCTGTACTGATGGTTTTCTTTTCTCCCTTAAGGACATGTATTGATTGATGCCACTGCGGAGTTCTTTATAAGGTATGTGGGTGAATTTCTGTGTGGACAAACTGGATGGAGACAGATTACTCTTCTGCAGATTTTTTAAACTGGCCACATTTACAGCCAAGCATCGACTTCCTGTTTCTTCTTCAAGAGGTAACAACATCTGGTTAATCAGTATTAACCCCTTACACTCATGGAAATTGGCCTGTATGTTTCTAACAAGAATATGCATGACCATGGTAGTGATCGAAAGAGAACAGTTTGGAGATTACTGGGAAATGATCAGGCTAAAGGTGAGGACATAACAGTTCACCTGACACAAGACGGAATCCAAACATTACACTATTGATTTGATGTGCATTTTACATTTGCTGTACTTGTGACAGCATTTGTCAATAACGAAATCTGAAAAATTCTCTGGATACATTCAGTAACATAATAATTATTATTATTAAAGAAAAAACTATTACAAGGGTTTGAGTGAGAGGTCTAGCTGGTGTCTTTAAGGGGCCCACACCTCTCCAAACTGCGTAGTTCAAGTCATTCCAATGCACATTTATGACTCAAGGACAGAGCCTTCAACTATAACCTGCTTTTTTTGAGGTCTCCTAGCTTTGCCATTGAGGAGCTGAGGCAGGCACACTTGTAGTTTTTGTTTGAAACACAGCCCTGCATCACCACCATCACACAATTACTGTTGTTTTTGCAATCCAAAAACGTTCCATTATAAATCTCAATCTGGTTCAGATGGGCATAATATGAAAATGTACTAAGTTATAAAATAGGATTTTAAAGTGTTAGGCTTTCAAAAGGTTCTTTAGACAAAACAGATTGTAATTTTGGTGCGCACAGAATGGAATCAGGAGTGCATTCAAGTGTGTGTTCCCTGTCTAATTTTCTTCACAATACAACAAATATACTGTAGGCTCATTCTGTTCAGGACAACTCAGGGTTTAAATGCATGTCATCCTTGTAACTGTGGATCAAAAATAGCCCTTGAAACTGTAAATTACATGAGTTTTCAAATATGATGATGTGCATGTTTGGACAGGTGTGTGGTTTGCTTGTATGATTTGCGCTATTTATTATAATCCTCAACATCTCACCTTTCAGAACACATCGACTCCTCGCAGATTTCTAGCATTTCCCTCTCTCAGACAACAAGAAACGTGCTAAAGTAACCAATTAGCGGGAGGGATGGGGGGCATCTTCTTGTCCCGAGCAGTGCTCACGTTTATAACTGCTGTCAGTCAAAACCCATACAGCGCTGTGAAGTAGAGAACCTGAGGGGTACTACAGGGGTACTCCGGGTAGAGAAAAACTCAGTTGGTGGTACAGTAACCAAAAAATGTTGGGAACCACTGGAGGAGTATGAAATTGACTAAGAGCAAGGGCTGTGAGACACTGTGTACTATTGTAAAGGTTTATGCAGTCCACTATCGCCATCTTCAGGACAGAGTACACTTATAACCCAGATTCAGGTGACAATCCGCTTCATTGGCCTTGAGAACTGCATACTTCACCTGACATTTTAATCTCTATTACACCATTGATATCAAATTCAAATGATCAATCTCCTACTCTGATTCTGCATCTAGATTGAATTTATTTGTGTTTATGTACATATTTTCACCAATGTAAACATTTAAACAGATATGGATATTTTATCATACAATGAGTCAGTTTAGTTTTCTTGGATCGATCAAGTTGCTTGATGTTCGGTGAATACGTGTGCTTCTTTGCATTACGTACTCGCCACTCGAAGACACACCGTTGCAGGCACGCCGATCTAGATGACCAGCGTGCCAGCTTTCCACGGCTTAGCCCTCGAAACGGGTAAACACACTACACCTCATTCTCCCGTCAATCCCTCTGACCTCCTCCGTCACCTCGACAACTCCATCAAGGGAGCACCAAGACATAAGGGGACTCACTCACTGTTTGATAGACCACCAGGTTTTGGGCACATGTGTTCAAGCCTAAATACACTAAAGACACATTATCCCCAATTCTTTCTAAATCTGCCCCAAAGCCTTGGAAAACAGGCCTGAAGAGCCCAGGTCAGATGCCAGGGGGTCGAATTAGTAACCTGAAGGATAAGGGTAAAGCCTTTGAGTGGGAAGCTAATACTCTGTTTAGCCACCCTCATCTGTGGACCTAGCAGAGTGAAGAAACAACGGCCATCTTGGGCCAACGGCTCCCATATACCATCTGACTGGGAAATTAAGGGGAAAATAATAAGATACAATAATCTTATGTCTGGGAAGGCAAGGTGAGTGCATTGGTGTTGTCTCTTTCCATCCCTGTCTGTCGGTCTGTCTGTCTGTCATTGCCTGTCTTTCTCTCGCTTTTTCCCTCTCTCCCCCTTTCGTTCCTTTTTCTGCCCTCGCTCTCTTTACTTCCTCTCTCTCTTTAGCTCTCTCTCTCTCTTTTCCTGCTCTCCCTCTCTCATTCTCTCGCTCTATCCCTTTCAGGTGGATTACCTCCCTCATCCCTTGATCCCTCCTTTTTAATTCCCAACAGCTGAAGTGAAAATGGGACCTGACTGTGGCACACACGCACRCACGCACACACACACACAGCTCAAAACCCAAATGCTCCAGTTTTTGCCGTCCATCAGAGGAAAGAGGAGGGGTTGGGCAGTTTATACGTCCTGTACATCTTGAGGTGCACAGATGGAAGTGTAAGACATCTTCATTTGCCTCCACTCACTCTGGCTTTGAGGCGTCTTGTAAATGAGTGTGGTTTTAGTGTGAATGGCAACGCAATACAGTTAGCTATTGAAAACGCAGTCCTACTGTGCATACTGTATCATACACAGTGAATGCAGTTGTTTCTGTAGTAGTAGTACTAGCTCAACACGGGTCATATATTCATTTGACAGAATGTGTATCGCTATTGAACTGTGAACTCAACATCACATTATCCAAATAAAAACTGTCACCACATGGTCAAACAAATACAATTCCTAAAAGTTTAGAGGCTGAGTACGTGACAAATGTTAATATTTTGAAAGAAAAAGCTTTTTACTTACGATTGACTCTATTGCCCCCATTGAGGAGTAATACAAAAAAAATGGACACAGGTCCAATTGCATCTTTATTTCTGGGCCTATCTACCACTGTTTAGAGTAGAGGGCAATGGCTATATAACTGAGGGCAATATATAGATAAGTGTTCCCTTGCCAGGAAATCAATATCGATGTGGCCAATGATGGTTTTTGAAGGAAAGTGCTTTGTTTTCCTCCTATCAGCTTGAAACAAAGAAGCGACAGTGGCCCTCCATTAACTGTCGTCAGTGAGGCTTGAGAAAGCGGCGGGCGCATTGGGCACCAACGTTGCCAGAGCGTTACAAATAAAACCATTTGGTCCCTGACCGGGAATGCATCGCGACAGACGCAGACAAGACATCAGACAACAGACATACGAGACAGAACAGACAGACAGAGCCAGACACACAGACACCAACAGAGCACAGCCAGACAGCCAGCCAGACAAGGCAGCTCAGCCAGCACAGCCAGCATGCACGACGACAGAAGCATCAAGACAGGACAGCAGACAGACAAGACACAGACCAGGCATGGACAGAACAAGAGCGCAGACAACGCGACAGACAGACAGACAGACAGACAGACATTATTGAATTCCATCCAGAGGAAGAGAGGCTTATGCAATCCATGAAGGATTCAATGAAATAATAGCCTCCTTCGAATATTTAGACGTTTCATAATGAATACTCAAATAATTCACTGCCGTTGATTGACTCTCCTCATTGTTAGCTCTTCTGATGGGTTGAGGCAGTAGGCTGTATTGGGAGGATCCATACAATAAGAGTAATCTAGCCCCAAGGCTTTTGACCTATTGTTCTCTCACAGTTGTCTTACACTTAATCATAGTTGGAGTGCTTTTTTGCCGTGATCTTGAGATAATGGTGGTACATGCTTTCCCTTTTTAGATAATTAAGGCCAGGTGGCATTGTTGTCGCCATTGATTATTGAATATTGTCTTTGTAATCAATTTCCACTTTTTTTGCACTGAGACAAACCCATATCCCACTTGGTGTTTTACACCAGACAGATTTTTGGTGAATATAAGGATTTTATTACGAGCAAAGATATACAAGCATTGAAACAAATGTACGTTTTAACAGGTCAATCCAGTCAAATGGAGCATGTGTGTGCTGAACAGCAGAATACAGCAAAACTAAATAGAATAGGACACCAGTTGTTATGAAGTTCCTGAAGAAGATCACTGAAGAAGATGTCAAAAACTTGAGCAGGTACGGTATAGAAAAGGTCATATGAAAACAAAGAAAAAGCAGAAGGCAGTACCATAACAAGCCTCCACTTTCCTTCTCTACTATTAGTAGTCTTTATGTGGTCTGCACTAGTACTCACAGATAGTGTATCAGTATGACTGCATCCCAAATTGCACCCTATTCCATATGTAGTCCACTCTGTTTGAACAGGGCCCATAGGGGCACTATGTAGGGAATAGGGTGCCATTTGGGATGCACATTAGCGGTACACTATGCATCCCATGTCTCTCTCTCTTTTTCTTTTATTCAGACACCCCCAGCATCTCCAATGGAAYCTTCCCTTTTCCCAGACAAAACAATGCAGTTAAAAACCAGCATCAATCTTATCTGTTACATGATCAATAAGAAAAGTTAGTCTACACTGTCGGTCAAAAGTTTTAGAACACCTACTCATTCAAGGGTTTTTCTTTATTTTTTACTATTTTCTACATTGTGGAATAATAGTGAAGACATCAAAACTATGAAATAGTACATATGGAATCATGTAGTAACCAAAAAAGTAACCAAATCAAAATAAATGTATATTAAATGTATATTTCAAATAGCCACCTTTTGCCTTGATGACAGCTTTGCAAACTCTTGGCATTCTCTCAACCAGTTTCATGAGGTAGTCACCTGGAATGCATGTTAATTAACAGGTGTGCCTTCTTAAAAGTTAATTTGTGGAATTTATTTCCTTCTTAAGGCGTTTGAGCCAATCAGTTGTGTTGTGACAAGGTAGAGGGGTATACAGAAGATAGCCCTATTTGGTAAAAGACCAAGTCCATATTATGGAAAGAACAGCTCAAATAAGCAAAGAGTAATGACAGTCCATCATTACTTTAAGACATGAAGGTCAGTCAATACGGAACATTTCATGAACTGTGCAGTTGCAAAAAACATTAAGCGCTATGATGAAACTGGCTCTCATGAGGACATCCACAGGAAAGGAAGACCCAGAGTTACCTCTGCTGCAGAGGATACGTTCGTTAGAGTTACCAGCCTCAGAAATTACAGCCCAAATAAATGCTTCACAGAGTCCAAGTAACAGACACATCTCAATGTCAATTGTTCAGAGGAGACTGCGTGAATCAGGCCTTCGTGGTTGAATTGCTGCAACGAAACCGTTACTAAAGGACACCAATAAGAAGAAGAGACTTGCTTGGGTCAAGAAACATGAGTAATTGACATTAGACTGGTCGAAATGTGTCCTTTGGTCTGGAGTCCAAATTGGAGATTTTTGGTTCCAACCGCCGTGTCTTTGTGAGATGCGGTGTGGGGGAACGGATGATCTCCGCATGTGTATTTCCCAAAGCATGGAGGAGGAGGTGTTATGGTGTGGGGGTGCTTTGCTGGTGACACTGTCTGTGATTTGTTTAGAATTCAAGGCACACTTAACCAGCATGGCTACCACAACCTTCTGCAGTGATATGCCATCCCATCTGGTTTGGGCTTAGTGGGACTATCATTTTTTTTCCAACAGGAAAATGACCCAACACACCTCCAGGTTGTGTAAGGGCTATTTGTCCAAGAAAGAGAGTGATGGAGTGCTGCATCAGATGACCTGGCCTCCACAATCCCCCGACTTCAACTAAATTGAGATTGTTTGGGATGAGTCGGACCGCAGAGTGAAGGAGAAGCAGCCAACGATTGCTCCGTATGTGTGGGAACTCCTTCAAGACTGTTGGAAAACTATTCCAGGTGAAGCTGTTTGAGAGAATGCCAAGAGTGTGCAAAGCTATCATCAAGGCAACGGGTAGTGATCTGAAGAATCTCAAATATAAAATATAATTATAATGATTCCATATGTGTTATTCCATAGTTGTGATTTCTTCACTGTTATTCTACTATGTAGAAAATCTAGAAAAACCCTTGAATGAGTAGGTGTTCAAATTTTTGGGACCGGTAGTGTATATCAGAAAATTTGACGTCTAGGAATCAAATGGTATTTGCCTGTATAAAAATAAATATAGCATCAAAGTCACACAAACTATATGCTGACAAATGCCAGGATGGCTAACCAATGCACTAAAATACAAGCAAAGATTTACTGGAGTTATTCATAAAATTGACATAGCTATACATTTGTTCATTGACGTTGACAATATCCTCCACTCTCCTCCTCCAAGCTTATACACAGGTTCTCTGCCTGAACAGTCCATTTTAGGTATGTTCTTTCACTACGTTCTATTTCCCTCTATTTCACTATGCTGCCATTAATGAGTATGCCTAAACCTCTGAGTGACTCAGAGGTGTGGTCGCAATACAATGCATCACTGTACATTGCAGGTACTGTCCAAATCGAATCGGTTGTTGACTTTCTTTACCAAAGCAAGCAATCTTTGAATAGGTCACATTGATATCATCATACTGAAGCTGATAGAAAGAAACACCTGTCTAAAACTTTTGAAATGTATTATGGCAACGCAGTCTTTGGAAGGCACAAATCTACACTGAGCACCCTTACACTCAGAGAAGCAACTTTTTAATCAACGATCTTTTTTCTTTTTTTATATAAAGCAAGCCTTGATTCAATACATGCATTTTAAATGTGATATAGCATGGCACATTTTGTCTGATAAAACATGAACATTTTGTCTGATAAAACATCTCTTATACAGCAGCTAACAAGGAAAGGTGACTATAAACAAATATCCTAGTTGGAACACTGGAAAAATGAAGGATATGCAAATGTTACGGATAGAGATTAATTTTCCCCCCTCATAGGTCTACCTAAATATAGACTAGGCAGAGGTTGTGTGACCAGATTGGACCGCCTGTTCAGCCCCAGTCTCGCCCCCCAGGACACCTCTTTCCCAGAATGCCTCTTCCCCAGAGCTAAACAACCGTATTACCTATAAAATTGTGCCTATAAAATTATGTTCTAACTCAGCATTTTGCAGTCCATAAACATAAGCAGGACACAGACAATATCCTTATCCTAAATGTGGGGTGAAACCAAACGCATTTTAGCCTGCATGACAACGTAACATGTAACTTAGCTCTGTCTTTACATTGCATTGGGGCAAAACAATCACATTTTAACCATAAATAAGATACAACCGTTATTTCGCTTCTCAGTGATCATGCAATACTGCACAATTTGATAGACAGCGCATCAATGAAATAGCCTTCCACCTCTGGGCAGCCAGACTTTCTGTGCGTGTAGGTGCTCTGCGAGTGTCTCACATGAGCAGAAGGTGCTGTTGTTTAGCTATCGGGAAGAGGCATCCAGAGAATCCGGTAATACAGCCACTCCCTAGAGAATACAGGGCTATAAACTTCAAGGAAAGACAGAGTCTTAAGCAACCTAAGGGTTCTCCTAGCCTGGAATCGACACTCAATATCACTTCGTTTCACTATTGTTTCCCGAACTCAGTCTGGAGAAGCTCCAATAGATGGGCAGTTGGACCGTCCACTAGGATGATATTCAGTGTGGATTCCAGGCTAGCAATCTCCAGGTTCCAGTGTGTGTTTTTGGTTTCTCATTTGGGGGTGGGTTCATTTAATAAGGGTATATGAGTGGGCATGGCCTCAGGTGAGCTGAGGGATGGCAGAGGCAGGCTGAGGGTCATCCAGGAAGATGAGGTTGTCGATGGACTTGAGGTGGTTGGGGCCTGTCTTGTTGGTCTCCATGGTAGCCAATCCAAGAGAGCACTCATACCCTTCGTTGAGTCTGGGAAGAGTCACTGCCTCCTCTGACACAAAGCTTTCACCTGTCCAATCAAAGCAAAGCTCGCCTCAATCCAGGGCCCAATAATACAATATGGTTGTGCTTTATTTCACTATACAGAAATTGGAAGGTACTTACAAAGGAATTACATAGTAAAGCCATAAGTACATATTAATAATCTATAAATAACATGTTTTATTTGATTGGGATTCATTAAAACAAGCATGTGTGACGGCACCTGTTTCGGAGGAGCAAGAGGGACAAACAGCTCTTCTTGGACAGCCCATGACGTGAATGACCTTTCCATCGCCACCGTGTTCCAAAACAACATAGAACTTAAACAGAAGGGATAACCGTTGGGGAACACAGTAAGGTAACATACAGTAGCCTACTAGTAGTTTTGGGACACCGCTGAAACAATATTCTCGAAACTGTCTGCATGTGACCCACAAGGCCTTTTGTGATTGGTCATTGTTTTTTCTGTACGGAAGTCACCATTAACTGGGTTCAGACTTACCCGTGGCGTCTTGGGGACAGTGGTCTCTGACATGGTGTCATCACTGGTGCTTGTCTCGCTCATGTCATCCACAGAGGGGTGTTTCCGAACGAATCTCCTGGATCTGCAATCACATGGTATATCATTATGTCATATGTCAACATATAGTCTTGTGTGGCTCACTTGGTAGAGCATGGCACTTGCAATGCCAGAGCTGTGGGTTTGATTCCCACTGGGGACGAGTATGAAAATACATGCACTCACTACTGTAAGTCGCTCTAGATAAGAGTGTCTGCTAACCTGTAAAAATGTCACATACGTGTCAAATCATTCCGGTGGACAAAGAGTACAGTAACATGCAAAGCATATGCATTATTAAAGTGTACATTCATTTATGCAGGCTGTCGTTAGCAACCATGAGCCGTTGTTAGCAAGCATTGCATGATAAAAGACACATCCCTTCATATTATAATGGGAACCATAGGGTATCTCATTCACAGATCTAGAGGGAATGGGGGTCATGTTGTCTTCAGCGCATTACACACGGCAAATACACTGATAGAGAGTAGGCTGTGTCAATACCGACAAGTAAATATGGATGCTCATATCTATGTAAATGGTGACCTGGGGAGTCCTGACTGGTGGTATCATTTTGACAGACCGTATCAGCTCCACAGTAAAGCATGTCTCCACGGCCTACAGCATGCCTCTAGATAATATCACATGCAAAGAGCCGTGAGTCATGAAGGAAAGGATGGCGAAACATCCATTTTACAGTCCACTGTAGCCGTATAGAGTAAGTGGCTTTATTACTTTATTACAGTGGTGTATGTTTGATCTCTGTGACCTGTCTTTTCACCTGGAGAAGAGTGCGTGTGCGTGTGCGTGCATTTGTATTTGAACGTGAACTACATTTTCAGCAGAAAGAGAGAGAGAGAGAGTGTGAGAGAGAGAGCAAGAGAGCAAGAGAGAGCGAGAGAGTGTGAGTGTGCATCGTGTGTCCCCTGCACGCCCAAGTGTGTTGGGTGCATCAGCTAGAAAAACTAAACTGCACAAAGGTACATCTGCACCTGCAGCCAAGTGCGAAAGGCAATTTTGGGAAAGAGCTACTGCCTATTGTCACCAGTGTAGCGTTTGAACTGGGACATAGCTCAGTGGGTCCATCTTGGGGCAGAGAAATRACCTATTTTGATGTGCAATTGCTGTAGAACAAGCTAAACCAAGCATGTCATTGAAAGCGTGCCTCTTCCACCAGGAAGCCAAACGAAAACACCCTCGAAAAGGCCTTGCTTTGTGAGTCAGAAGAACCGCAGAGCCACCGCTGTGTCTCTCTAAGCCACCAAAACATCTGTCAAGAGAATCAGCCACTTAACTCAGTTAAGGGAGGGTGTGTGTGCGTGCGGAATGGAAAGGACGGGAATATAGAGTTTATGTATGCTCATGGCACCTCAGCAAAAGCGGGGCCACACGCCGCCATTTGTTCTGTGTGATTAGCTCATTTTGTATTTCCTCCCCTGCTGTCGCGCCGTCACCTATATTACACGGACCACGCCACCCTGCATTTGATAGACACCTCTTTAGGTGTCTGCAAAGGGGATTGCATACTGTCATGGTGTTAGCCCCACGGAGGGCCCACGTCTTTCATCTGTTGGGCCTATGCTCCCGATGCCTCTGCCTAATATAAAATTTTACGCATCACGTTTACATGGACACACAMACCAACATCGCCTATACAGTAAACACACAGCAAATGGCCCCAGTCTGATAACAATTTGGTCCATTCATTTTGAGCAAAATTGAACGAAGCCTATTTATGYCTGGGGTCTTTAATACACTTTATTCTATGGTTCCAAAAGGGAATAGCTTATGTAATTATCTTGAACTTAATATATAAGTACAGGCTGTAACACTGTGTGTACTGCGTACCACAGCTAGATCTGTTTTTGACCAAATGTGGTAAGGACTACATCAGCTTGTTACAGTGAGGGTTACTGTGGTATAAGACCCACCCAACCAACAATCCCAGTCCCCCCACCACTCCAATTCTCTCTCTCACCCGTAGCAGTAGGTGACGCAGGCAGCGATGGAGAGCAGGGTGATGAGGACCACCATGCCCAGGGCGATAGCCACGTTCCTTCTCTTCTCCTGTTCGGCCTGCTGCAGCTCCCACCACTCCAGATCACTGAACTGACAGCGCTCTCCCATGTAGCCCGAGATACAGCTGGGAACACCACACACAATACTCACTGTTAATATAATACACACATACAGTATGACACAACACAAATTCTGAAGAAAAAAATAACTCAAAACTGGTGTTGGCTGATTTCTGAGAAAAGTTGACCGAATGCTTATTGAGAACAATTCTGTATATTTTGCAGACCAATGCAGAGGCAAACTTTAGAATCCTGTTTGTTCTATATCCTTTATCCCACTGTTGATGCAATCCTTTATCTCACGTTGTTACCATAGGTAAAGAAAAGCTGTATATATGGAACAATAGTGCCACCTACTGGCGTTATTAAGACTGACTTACTAGAGTGAAAATCCCTATGAAGAAACAATATTAACCCCGGACTCCCAGCCACTGTATCTGAAAGGATTGGATAAGAGTAATAAAAATAGTATTTTTGCCCCCCTAATGTTGCTGACAAGTCAGCAAATAACGGTGTTGACCCATGTACAAGGAAGGAAATAGGGGTACTTGCTTGCAGGCATAGGACTCCATCTCTGGGAAGTAAAAGCAGACTCCCTCGTAGAGACAGTAAGTGTCATGAGATGAGGGGCAGCTCTCCACTGTGTTAGTGTTCAGCCATTGGCTGGTGATGTCCATAGGCCTACTGGTGGTCACCCACGAGGACGTAGTTGACAACTCTGCAAACATGGAGAGGGAAAGAGGGTGGAGAGAGAGAGGGAGAGAGAGAGAGAGAGACAGAGAGAGAGAGAGAGAGGAGACACAAAGAAAAAAGGAGGTGAAACAAAGGGGATTATGGTGTCGTAAAAAAAAATGAAGGAGAAGTTGAGCATAATTATCTTTATAGAGATTGTTGCAGTAGTAATGTTTGTTATGATACTGCGTGTAGAACGCACCTTGGCATGCGTGTCCATTACCACTGTAGCCAGCTTGACACTTGCAGCGGTACTTCCCTATAGTATTGATGCATTCCGCTCGCTCATCACATTTGTGTGTTCCCATCTTACACTCGTCAATATCTAAATGGGAAAAAAATAACATGAAAACGATTGTGAAAATGTAAATGACATGAAAAAGAAATTAAGAAAATGTATTTTAAATCATCAAAGTTCATGAGTGAGTGTTCACCGGTACAGTGGTGTTCCTCTCCACTGAAGCCAGGGCGACACTGGCAGTAATATCCACCAGCAGTGTTGACACACACGGAGCTCTGGATACTACACAGGGCCATCCCCAACATGCACTCATCAAGGTCTAGAAACACAACATTACACATCAAGATACACACCTAATTCCCTTTCTGAGTTCAGGAATTGCATTTAAGTCCCTTTAGCAGATGCTCTTATCCAGAGCAACTTACAGGAGTAATTAGGGTTAATTGCCTTGCTCAAGGGCACATCAACAGATTTTTCACCTAGTCAGCTTGGGGATTCAAACTAACAACCTTTCGGTTACTTGAAAAATGCTCTTAAAGGCTACCTGCCGCCCAATTCTCCTAAATAGGAATTGAATTGGAAATCAAAAAGGGTTCACAGGTACACATGTATGCACACACGCACTCACCCACACACAGCTCTCCATCCCCAGTGAAACCTTCCAGGCAGTGGCAGGTGGGGTTGCCTCCGTCCAGTAGACATTGTGCATTCACATCACAACGGAGAGAGAAACAGTCATCCTGGTCTGGAAGTGCCAGGATGTTGCCGAAAATGTTTCAAAAGAACCAATTTCACTATATAAACTGTATATGTAGACAAAATCAGAGTGGCAGCCATTTTGTGCCAGTATGTAATCCCCAGTATTGTTGTTACAGAGGTGTGGTTTTTATCTGACACCATCTTTTCAGGGAAGAGTGTGGGCTCACTCCCTTTGTCCATGTTGTCCTCTGCCTCCTCCCCGTCAGTAGAGAGACCAGGCACAGGGAGAGGCATGCTCTCATCGTTCAAAGTTTTGTTTTTCAGAGAGAACGGGTCTGCAGACTCGCCATCTCCAGAATCTGTAGGAAAAATGATGAGCAGACCAAAGTTGTATCTTTTAAAATCAAACTCAACCTGAATCTTTATGAAAGGTGTCAACTGGGGTTCATATCACCTGTTGATCCGTAGGATGGCAAGCAGCCTTTGCCATCAGCTGATTGGGCAATGTGGGAGTGACAGGAGCAGTGGGCGAATCCTAGCCTGCTCTCGCACACCTGAGCACAGCCCCCATTTCGATAGAGACAAACATTTGCTCCTGAGGATGTCAATTAAACACATTTGGTAAAAGACTGCAATAAAGCAAACATATGTTTTTAACAATAATATTATGGAGTCTCTCTCTCTCACTCTTCTTGCTACCTGGCTTGGCGAGGGGGTGAACCACAACTATGGATGCTGGTTGGACCATGTTGCCATGGAGACGCTCTGGGTTCATCCCCGTCCATTTGTCAACGCTCATGAGCAGCTGCTGCTCCCTGTCCGTGATCCACAACCTGTCCTCAAACACTACCAGGTCAAAAGGTTGACCTGGACCAATCAGAAGAGATAATGGAATTACAATAAGAACATGTATCATATTTAGTTAATATGTGCTATAACCTTTTGACTGTGTGTGTGTTCCACAGAAGCCTCACCTACTTCGTTCTCTGTCAAGACTTGTCGGTTGGAGCCATCCAGGGATGCCGTCTCCAGTACGCCCCTCTTGCTGTCACACCAGTACAGCCTGTCTTCAGTGAAGTCAATGGTCAGACCACTAGGAGACACCAAGTCGGCGCTTGCGATGACCGCACGATCACTTCCTTCCAAAGACGCACTCTCCAACACGGGCCTGGTACCCATATCGGTTCAGAACAACGTCCTAAAAAAACAAAACAGAAATGATAACTCAGCCTTCCAAAATTAACAGGCAGAGGACTACGTGTAGCAAAAATACTGACAAAGAAATATATTGAAAATATTGTACTTGGCTAAAGGATGAACGGCAATTCCCCTTGGTTTCTGTATCCCATTGCTAATAACGTTCTCTCTGTTGATGCCATCGAAAGTGCTGCGATCTAAAGTTGAGAGGCTGAAAGACAGAATACAAAAGTAATGTCCTAGGCCTAGGCTAAAAACAATATTGATAAAACAGTAGATATAAATGGAGTAGAATGAATGGAATAAAACAAACCACGCATAATATAATTAATAGTTTAAACTTCAAATAGTTCAGTGTGAATGTGAATGGCAAGGTAATTGTGTGTTTTAAATTCTGATAATAGCATTGGCCCCAGTACTGAACCCTAGGGTACACTACCAACCCTTGGTCAGTCCAGTAGAGCTTGGCCCCTGTACTGAACCCTGGGGTACACCACCCACCCTCAGTCAGTCCAGTAGAGCTTGCAGTTGACACAGTCCACAGCCAGGCCCTTTGGTGAGTCCAACCCCTCAGTGAGCAAAACCTCCCTGGACCCGCCGTCCAAATCAGCCCGCTCAATCTGCTTCAGTACTGTACTGGCAAAGTACACCTAGAAAAACACACACCTTTTATTATTTTTWATCAATATGCCTCATAAGCATCATTGCCTGACATGGACAAAACAGTTTCACTAACTCATCATTGAGAGTCATGCAGTAACCAGCAATGACCAATAGGTGGCAACAGATCTGAATACAGCTGACCCAAAGTGCTCCATAGTAAATTCAGAACAGTCGAGTGATTTTGCGCTGCAGTTTTGAAGTAGTAAAACGGACTTCACTGTAGATCACTTCTACCTTTGAAAACCCAAAGCATTTCCTTACTTTGTTTTGTACAGGATCATAGTCCAGAGCTATCACTGTTCCCCTCGGCTCCTCCACAAGGCTTTGGTCACCGGTCCCATCCAGATTAACACGTCTGATGTTTACTATGTTGGCAAACAGCAGATAAGGTGGGGGTCCTGAAATATAATGAAATGAAGTGATGACTAATAAAAAACAAGGGGGCAAACATACCTATTTTGGCATGTGAATGTGTGTGTGCCTGTGTGTTTACTTGTATGCGTGGCAGCGTATGTGGTGTGTGTGTGAGTGTGTATCAGTGAGGACTCACCAGTGGCTGTGCAGCGTTTACCGTCTTGGTGGAGCTTGTACCCAGGCAGACAGTCACACTCCCACCTACCAGGAGTGATGGGGGAACATTGTTGACTACAGCCCCCTCGGTCGGAAGAGGAGCAGCCTGGGTGAACCGCACACACACACACGCACACGCACACGCACACGCACACGCACACACAAAAAGGGAGAGATTCAGTGACACAGCCTCCACTCAGTAACACTGAGCAATAAAACCTCCCCCTTGTAACACTGATAAAACCTCCACTCTGTAACATTGATAAAACCTCCACTCTGTATCCCTGATAAAACCTCCACTCCGTATACGATAAAACCACTCGTAACACTGATAAAACCTCCACTCCGTAACACTGATAAAACCTCCCCTTGTAACACTGATAAAACTCCACTCTGTATCCCTGATAAAACCTCCACTCCGTATCCCCTGATAAAACCTCACTCTGTACTCCCTGAATAAACCTCCACTCTGTACTCCCTGATAAAACCTCCACTCTGTATCCCTGATAAAACCTCCACTCCGTATCACTGATAAAACCTCCACTCCGTAACACTGATAAAACCTCCACTCCGTAACACTGATAAAACCTCCACTCCGTAACACTGATAAAACCTCCACTCCGTATCACTGATAAAACCTCCAGTCCGTAACACTGATAAAACCTCCACTCCGTAACACTGATAAAACCTCCACTCTGTATCACTGATAAAACCTCCACTCTGTATCACTGATAAAACCTTCACTCCGTAACACTGATAAAACCACTCCGTAACACTGATAAAACCACTCCGTAACACTGATAAAAACCAGTCCGCAACACTGATAGAACCACCACTCCGTAACACATCTCCAGTGGCTTTAGGAAAACATTTAGTGTAGTAGTACCTCTACAGGTCTGTCCATCCGGCTGTAGTATGGACCCCTCTGGACACACACAGATGGTCCCCTCATCAGTAGCAAGACATCCATTATCGCACTGGGTCATATTGGCCAGACATGGTGAAGTCTCTGTCGATGCAAGGGCAGATAATTAGCAAAGATATAAAGAACCCAGTGGTGTATTGCAGCTTGGCGGACATACAGATTACTTTATTCGAAATTCATGATAATATAATGTTGCAAAGCAGCTCTATCTCAGTTGAAGTGGTAATAATCCAACAAACATGTTATTCCAGAATCAGATGTCCTGTTACTTTGACTGATTTCAATTTTCTTTGCCTGAGCTGACCTTATCAATTGTGTCACGTGCAAAGCATTGCACGTTGAACTTAAACCCCGGGCCACATCCAATGCTCAGGCACTAATATCCTCACTCTCATGCTACAACATCAGTGAACACACTACAGAACCAACAATCACAAATGATTAAGGGCTATGCACGAAGGGTTGTGAGCGATGAAAACCAATGGTGGAGAAAGTACCCAATTGTCATACTTGAGTAAAAGTAAAGACTAAAAGTGAAAGTCACACAGAAAATTACTACTTGAGTAAAAGTCTAAAAGTACTTGGTTTTAAATATACTTAGGCATCAAAAGTAAAAGTAAAAATCATTTCAAATTGGCACAATTTTCTTGTTTAATTTTCTTTTTTACAGATAGCCTGGGGCACACTACAACACACAGGCATCATTTACAAACAAAGCATGTGTTTATTGAGTCCTCCATATCAGAGGCAGTAGAGATGACCAGAGATGTTCTCTTGATAAGGGAGTGAATTGGACCACTTTCCTGTCCTGCTAAGCATTGAAAATGTAACGAGTACTTTTGGGTGTCAGGGAAAATGTATGTAGTAAAAAGTATATTATTTCCTTAGTGAAGTAAAAGTAGTCAAAAATATAAATAGTAAATAAAGTACAGATACCTAAAATAACTACTTTAGTAGAACTTTAAAGTGTTTTATTTAAGTACTTTACACCAGTGATGAAAACCAAATATCCCATAATGCTCCTAACACCACCTAATATAACACTAATAGTAACAACATTTAAATCCAAGGTAGATCTCAATTGTAGGCCTATAATTTGATGTGCATGGAGGCAGGAGCTTGAAGCTGTCACGTGCGCTCCCTCTTTGGCCCCTAGGTCATCAGGCTGCTCATTATGGCACACACCTGTCACCATCCCCACTCACCTGGACTCCATCTCCTCCTTGATTACCTGCGCTATATATGTCACTCCCTTTGGTTCCTTCCCCAGGCGTCATTGTTTCTGTTTCTTGTCTGTGCGTTGTTCTTGTTTTGTATTATGTTTAGTTCATTGATTATTCACCTCCTGAACTTGCTTCCCGACTCCCAGCACACACTTTACAGAAGCAGACACAAAGAAAACCGGAATTGGAGTGAGTTGGAGAGGACTGCCCAGAACAGTGGAGTGGATTTGTCGATGGCCAATGCTCCCAGAGGAGCTATGGGCCTAAATAAGTAGCGTGCATGACAACTTTACTCTCTTGCATATTTTTGGCAACAACAACACTGGACAAAGCCAGATGGTTAGTGGAAAAAAGCCTCTTAACCTCTACGCACCTCAATGAAATCCCTTTAAGATGTCTGCACTAATCCCATCCAAAAAGGTGAAAGTGTAATGAGAATGCTTTCTAAGTCCAAGGCCCACAGTCAACGAACGTGTGTGATGTACCACCGTTACCTGGTAATGCTGAAGTGGAGACYAAATTGAAGCTTTCTGCCTTTTTATTTTACCTTATTTTACTAGGCAAGTCAAAAGAACAAATTCTTATTTTCAATGACGGTGTAACGGCTGTCGTCTTCCTCCTCGTCTGAGGAGGAGAAGTTTGAAGGATCAGAGGACCAATGCGCAGCGTGGTAAGTGTCCATCACGTTTATTATCAAACATAAACTGAACACTAAGAAAATACAAAACAATAAAAGGTGAACATAAACGAAACCGAAACAGTTCTATCTGGTGCAGACACACGAAGACTGAAGACAACCACCCACAAAACCCAATACAAAACAGGCTACCTAAATATGGTTCCCAATCAGAGACAACACAAAACACCTGCCTCTGATTGAAAACCATATCAGGCCAAACACAGAAATAGGAAAACATAGAAATACAAACATAGACTGCCCACCCCAACTCACGCCCTGACCATACTAAATAAAGACAAAACAAAGGAAATAAATGTCAGAACGTGACAGACGGCCTAGGAACAGTGGGTTAACTGCCTTGTTCAGGGGCAGAACTGCCCCAGCTTTCTGCCTTGAAATCTCTTGAAATATGCTGACATAACTTTATTTTGTTTGGAATCACTTATTAATTTATGATTTAAAAAAGTTCAAATCCAACTGGATTACATTGGTTCAGGTGAAGTCATCAATGAGAAACAATCAAAGTAAGAGGCTTATGTAGGTCTACTCATACATTTCACCATTGTGAAATGATGACTAGGAATACGACTTTCCCAAAGCAGATCCTTTGTCTGCACCTCCCAGGGCATATGAACTGATTCCAGAGGCCGACCCAAAATAATGCCGCCGGAGGAGAGAGTGCCGGAGCGGTCTTCGATTGAGGCTTCAGATGCGCACACACCACCCGCCGCTCCCGAGTATATTACTCGCTAATATCCAGTCCCTAGTTAACAAAGTTAACGAAATCTGGGCAAGAGTTGCTTTCCAAAGAGATATCCAGAATTGTAACATACTCTGTTTCACGAAAACATGGCTAGCTGGGGACATGCTGTCGGCAAGGGTGTATGTTTCATGATTAAAATTTCTCTAGGGCATTTTCACGTTTGGATGAAAAGCGTGCCCAGAGTAAACTCCCTCTTACTCAGTCCCAGATGCTAATACATGCATATTATTATTAGTATTGGATAGAAAACACTCTGAAGTTTCTAAAACTGTTTGAATCATGTCTGTGACTATAACAGAACTTATTTGGCAGGCAAAACCCAGAGGACAAACCATTCAGATTTTTTATTTTTTGAGGTCACTCTCTTTTCAATGGGTTTCCAGATTTCTAAGGGACCTTCCTGCAGTTCCTATCGCTTCCACTGGATGTCAACAGTTTTTAGAAATTAGTTGAGGTTTTTTCCTTTGAGAAATGAAGAAGTAGCCATGTTCAGAATGAGGCTCCAGTGAAGTGTACTGTTTGTTAGAGGCGCGTGACCAGAAAGCATGCTACACATTGTTTTCCTCCGGTATTGAACACAGATCATCCCGTCTTCAATTTTATCTATTATTTACGTTAAAAAAATACTTAAAGTTGTATTACAAAAGTAGTTTGAAAAGTTTGGACAAAGCTTACAGGTAACTTTTGAGATATTTTGTAGTCACGTTGTGCAAGTTGGAACCGGTGTTTTTCTGGATCAAACGTGCCAAATAAATGGACATTTTGGATATATATCGATGGAATTAATCAAATAAAAGGACCATTTGTGATGTTTATGGGACATATTGGAGTGCCAATAGAAGAAGCTCGTCAAAGGTATGGCATTTTTTTGTCGTGCCGGGAGGGTTTTGTGTCGTTTTGTGTCGTGCCGGGAGGGTTGAAATATGATGGTCTGTGTTTGTTTGCTTGGTTGCTATCCTCAGATAATAGCATTGTTTGCGTTCGCCGTAAAGCATTTTTGAAATCTGACACGTTGGCTGGATTCACAACAAGTGTAGCTCTAATTTGGTATATTGAATGTGTGATTTCATGAGAGTAAAATTTTTATAGTAATTTATTTGAGTTTGGCGCTCTGCATTTTCACTGGATGTTGGCCAGGTGGGACGCTACCGTCCCACATATCCCAGAGAGGTTAACGACTCATGGTGTAATTGTAACAACATACTCAAGTCCTTTTGTTCACCAAACCAAGAATTCCTCACAATCAAATGCTGACCGTATCGTCTCCCAAGAGAACTCTCCTCGGTTATCGTCACAGCCGTGTATATCCCCCCGCAAGCGGATACCAAGACGAACATCAAGGAACTTCACTGGACTTTATGCAAACTGGAAACCATATATTCTGAGTCTGCATTTATTGTAGCTGGGGATTTTAACAAAGCTAATTTGAAAACAAGGCTACCTAAATTCTATCAGAATATCGATTGCTGTACACGACTGAGTAACACGCTCGACCATTGCTACTCTAACTTCTGCGATGCATACAAGGCCCTCCCCCGCCCTCCTTTTGGCAAATCTGACCATGACTCCATCTTGTTGCTCCCCTCCTATAGGCAGAAACTTAAACAGGAAGCGCCCGAGCTTAGGTGTATCCAACGCTGGACTGACCAATCGGACTACACGCTTCAAGATTGCTTTGATCACATGGACTGGGATATGTTCCAGGTAGACTCAGAGAATAACATTGACGTATACTCTAACTCGTTGAGCGAGTTCATAAGGAAGTGTATAGGATATGTTGTACCGACTGTGACTATTAAAACCTTCCCTAACCAGAAACCGTGGATTGATGGCAGCATTCGCGCAAAGCTGAAAGCACCTGCCACCGCATTTAATAATGGCAAGGCGACTAGAAATATAATCGAATACAAACAGTGTAGTTATTCCCTCCGTAAGGCAATCAAACAAGCAAAGTGTCAGTATAGAGACAAAGTGGAGTCGCAAAGTGGAGGCTCAAAAACGAGACGTAGGTGACAGGGTCTGCAGACAATCACGGATTACAAAAAGAAAACCGGTCCGGTGGTGGACATCGACGTCTTGCTTCCAGACAAAATAAACAACTTCTTTGCGCGATTTGAGGATAATACAGTGCCACCGACACGGCCCGTTACCAAAGACTGTGGGCTCTCCTTCTCAGTGGCCGACATGAGTAAAACATTTAAACGTGTTAACCCTCGCAAGGCTGCCGGCCCAGACAGCATCCCAAACCGCGTCCTCAGAGCATGCGCAGACCAGCTGGCTGGTGTGTTTACGGACATATTCAATCAATCCCTATCCCAGTCTGCTGTCCCCACATGTTTCAAGATGGCCACCATTGTTCCATTTCCCAAGAAAGCTAAGGTAACTGAACTAAATGACTATCGCCACGTAGCACTCACTTCTGTCATCATGAAGTGCTTTGAGAGACTAGTCAAGGATCATTACACCTCCACCCTACCTGTCACTCTAGACCCACTTCATTTTGCTTACTGCCCCAATAGGTCCACAGACGATGCAATCGCCATCACACTGCACACTGCCCTATCCCATCTGAACAAGAGGAATACCTATGTAAGAATGCTGTTCATTGACTACAGCTCAGCATTCAACACCATAGTACCCTCCAAACTCATCATTAAGACTGAGACCCTGGGTCTCAACCCTGCCCTGTGCAACGGAGTCCTGGACTTTCTGACGGGCCGCCCCCCTGGTGAAGAAGGTAGGAAACAACATCTCCACTTCGCTGATCCTCAACACTGGGGCCTCACAAGAGGGCGTTCTCAGTCACCTCCTTTACTCCCTGTTCACCCACGACTGCGTGGCCATGCACGCCTCCAACTCAATCATCAAGCTTGCAGACGACACAACAGTGGTAGGCTTGATTACCAACAACGATGAGACAGCCTACAGGGAGTATCCGAGGGCCCTCGAAGTATGGTGTCAGGAAAATAACCTCTCACTCAATGTCAGCAAAACAAAGCAAAGGGAGCACAGCAAAGGGAGCACCCCCGTATCCACATCAACGTCACAGCATTGGAGAAGGTGGAAAGTTTTTAAGTTCCACGGTGTTCATATCACCGACAAACTGAAATGGTCCAGCACACAGACAGTGTGGTGGAGAAGGTGAAATAGCGCCTCCTCAACCTCAGGAGGCTGAAAAAAATGTGGCTTGTCACCGAAATCCCTCACTAACTTTTACAGGTGCACAATTGAGAGCATCCTGTCGGGCTGTATCACCGCCTGGTAGGGCAATTGCACTGCCCACAACCGCAAGGCTCTCCAGAGGGTGGTGCGGTCTGCACAACGCATCACCGGGGCCAAACTACCTGCCCTCCAGGACACCTACAACACCTGTTGTCACAGGAAGTCAAAAAAGATAATCAAGTACAATAACCACCCGAGCCACTGCCCGTTCACCCTGCTTCCATCCTTAATGGCGAGGTCAGTACAGGTGCATCAAAGCTGGGACAGAGAGATTGAAAAACAGCTTCTATCTCAAGGCCATCAGATTGTTAAACAGCCACCACTAGCAAAGAGAGGCGGCTGCCAATCTACAGACTTGATATCATTGGCCACTTTAAAAAATGGAAGACTAGTCACTTTAATAATGCCACTTTGTGTGGCATTATGTTTACATATCTCGCATTACTCATCTCATATGTATATAATCTACTCTTTACTATCTATTGCATCTTAGCCGCTCTGTCACTGCTCATCCATATATTTTATACTTATATATTCTCATCCCATTGCTTTACTAGATTGTGTGTATTAGGTTTTGTTGTGGAATTGTTAGATATTACCTGTTAGATACTGCTGCACTGTTGGATCTAGAAGCATAAGCATTTTGCTACACTCGCAATAACATCTGCTAACCAGGTGTATGTGACCAATAACATTTGATTTGATTAGATACATTTCTGAAATTGTTTCTTTTATTTATTGATAAACGTGCACCTGTTAAGAAATGTACTGTTAAAACTGATGAGGCTCCATGATGAGGAATTGAAAGGAATTGAAAAACTGAGTGGCTAATAAGGCTGGCTGCACATTTGACTCCCTGACCTACTGCAAATTGAGAAATGATGTGACTAAACTCAACAAAAAGAATAAGAAACTGTATTATGACGCCAGAATCAATGATATAAAGAATGCTGGAAACTTTGGAGTACTTTAAATGAAATTATTGGCATAAAGATAAATTCAACTCCTTCTTTCATCGAATCAGATGGCTTATTCATCACAAAACCATTTGATGTTGCCAATTATTTTAATGATTATTTTATCGGCAAAGTGGGCAAACTTAGGCAGGAAATGCCAACAACGAACAGTGAGCCATTGTACTCAAGTATAAAAAAAAACCAAATAATGAAAGAAAAGCATTGCAAATTTTAACCCTTGTGTTGTCTTAAGGGTAAAAAATGACCCGCCACTATGTTGAACAGCAGAAACTTGAAATTTGATGACTTTTCCTAGAGTGACCCCAACATTAGATAAAGGGAAACATCGCATTTGTTCATATTTCCATGAACGCTGTAAACCACCAGGGTACAAAGACTGTCTTAGGGTCATTTTAACCCACCAGTTATAAAATACCTCTCACCACACACACACCACACACACACACACACACACACAATAAATTGAGATTGTGTGCTACTGATTCAACTCAGACAAAACTAAAACTGTCTTGTGAGTGTGTAGCATCTCCCATCCAAGTTCATAGACAAAATAAAAACTATTTCAGACAAAATAAACATTTCTTAAAAGCATTGTTTACTAATGGAGAATGCAGTCAGAGGCTATAAAGGTGCTGCAGATGACAGTCCCCCCAGTTCTCTCTTTGCTGAAGCCATGAGTGCACGTTTCAGTACCCAACAGGTCGTAGATCGGATTTTTTCAGATGTCCAGGAGGAACAAGAGAACAATGATTTARAAGAGGAGGAGGTATCTGAAGAAGAAGATGGGGAAGAATGCAACCCAGAGCACGATGCATAATCTTCAGATGAAGAAGAAATCCCCCAAGCTGAAAGAGAGACATTTTTGTCAAAGAACAAAAAAATAACATGGTCCTTGTCACCATATGACAACCAGGGCAGGATGGCAGCACAAAATGTCATAAGGATGACCCCAGGGCCCACAAGACATGCAGTTGCCCATGCCCAGGACATCGCCTCAACATTCTACATGTTCATCACACCAGCCATCAAAAAAATCATCCCAGAGATGACAAATTTTCAGGTTTTCTGTAAATATGGAGACAACAGGAAAGGGATGGATTAGATTGACCTGCATGCCTAGATAGGGCTGCTAATCTTAGCGGGTGTGTATAGGTCCTGAGGTGAGGCTAGATGTAGTCTCTGGGACTTGTACTTTCTGTGCCACGATGCAACTGAAATTATTTCACACTTTCTAAAGAATGCGACGATTTGATGACTGTGAGTCAAGACCTGCAAGACGTGTGAGAGTCAAACTGGCGACCATAAGAGAGGTTTGGGAGAAGTGAGTGGAGCGTCTGCCATACCTCTACAACCCTGGGCCTGAAGTAACAGTGAATGAGCAACAGGTTCCATGTCTGTAATGTAAGTGATTTTCACTGTTAATTTGACTATGTATTGCTGTAATATCATTGATTTATGTGATGGTTTTCTGTGACACTGATACTAATTACTGATAGTAATCTCTTTTGTCAAAAGGTCGCTGTCCTTTCCGGAAGTATATGCCCAGCAAGCCAGCAAAGTATGGCATCAAGATATGGGTGGCCTGTGACGCACAATCTAGCTACGCTTGGAAGATTCAAGTCTACACAGGGAAACCAACCAGTGGAGGCCCGGAGAAGAACCAGGGGATGCGGGTTGTGCTTGATGTGACAGATGGACTGAGGGGGCACAATGTCACGTGTGACAATTTCTTCACCTCTTATGAACTCAGCCAGCAGCTCCTGAAGAGGAAGATCACCATGGTTGGCACAATTAGAAAGAACAAGCCAGAGCTCCCCCCTGCACTCCTCGCAACAAGGGGGAGAGAGGCCTTCTTATCAAAGTTTGGAAAGAGGAACAAGAATGTGGTCCTCCTGAGCACACTGCACAAAACAGCTGAGATCAGTGATCGTGAGGACAGGAAGCCAGCCATCATCCTGGACTACAACCACAATAAAGGAGGCGTGGACAACCTGGACAAGGTGATTGGAACTTACAGCTGCAGGAGGATGACTGCCCGCTGGCCCCTGGTCATCTTCCATAACATCATTGATGTCATACAATGCCTTCATGATATGGAACAAGATCAACCCTACCTGGATGCCTGATAAGCGGAACAAGAGGGTGTTCCTGGAGCAGCTGGGAAAGGCACTTGTAACCCCACACATTCAAAGAAGGTCATTTTTGACCCTCAGGACAAGGGGAGTATACAGAATGTTAAGACTACATAAGGGTTCATTTGATAAAGTTAGTGTGGGAGAGGTGGAAAATGTATTGTCATCGATCAATAATGACAAATCTCCTGGCATTGACTACTTAGATGGAAAGCTACTGAGGATGACTCTATAGCCACTCCTATCTGTCATATCTTTATTCTGAGCCTAGAGGAAAGTCTTTGTCCTCAGGCCTGGAGGGAAGCCAAAGTCATTCCGCTACCCAAGAGTGGTAAAGTGGCCTTTACTGGTTCTAACAGCAGACCTGTCAGCTTGCTGCCAGCTCTTCGCAAACTGTTGGAAAAAATTGTGCTTGACCAAATACAATGTTACTTATAAGTTAGCAAATTAATAACAGACTTTGAGCGTGCTTATAGGGAAGGGCACTCAACATGTACTGCACTGACACAAATGACTGATGATTGGTTGAAAGAAATTGAAAATAAGAATATTGTGGGTGCTGTACTGTTATATTTCAGTGCAGCCTTTGATATTATTTTCCATAACCTGTTGTTGAGAAAACGTATCTGTTATGGCTTTTCAACTTCTGCCATATCATGGATTCAGAGCAATCTATCTAATATAACTCAGACTGTTTTCTATAATGGAAGCTTCTCTAGCTTGTGTGGTGTACTGCAAGGCAGCTCTCAAGGCCCTCTACTCTTTTCTATTTTTACCAATGACTTGCCACTGTCATTAAACAAAGCATGTGTGTCCATGTATGCTGATGATTCAACCATATAAGCATCAGCAACCACAGCTAATGAAATCACTTAACAAAGAGTTTCAGTCTGTTTTGAAATGGGTGGCCAGTAATTAACTGGTCCTGAACATCTCTAAAACTAAGAGCATTGTATTTGGTACAAATCATTCCCTAAGTKCTWGACCTCAGCTGATTCTGGTAATGAATGGTGTGGCTGTTGAACATGTTGATGAGACTAAATTACTTGGTGTTACCTTAGATGGTAAACTGCCATGGTCAAAACATATAGATTCAATGGTTGTAAAGATGGGGAGAGGTCTGTCCGTAATAAAGAGATGCTCTGCTTTTTTGACACCACATTCCACAAAGCAGGTCCACAGGCTCTAGTTGTATCTTATCTTAATCATTGTCCAGTCATATGGTCAAGTGCTGCACAGAAGTTAAGCTGCAGCTGGTCCAGAACAGAGCGGCACGTCTTGCCTTTCATTGTATTCAGAGGGCTAACATTAATACTACGCATGCCAGCCTCTCTTGGCTAAGAGTTGAGGAAAGACTGACTACATCTTGTTTTTATAAGAAACACCAATGTGTTGGAAATTCCAAATTTTTGTATGGTCAACTTACACACAGGGTTCTTTCACAGTCCCCAGGTCCAGAACAAATTCAAGGAAATGTACAGTATTATACAGAGCCTTGAGTGCATGGAACTCCCTTCCATCTCATATAGCGCAATTGAACAGCAAACCTGGTTTCAAAAAACAAATAAAGCAACACCTCGTGGCACAACGCCTCTCCCCCATGTGACCTACTTGTTGTGTGTATGTACTGACATGTATGTGTAACTGATATATGCACACACACACACACACACTATATGTTAATGTTTTTAAATGCATGTAAGTCTTTTGTCTGTAATGTATTTTTCGTTATATGTAAGACTGGCTGTCGCCATTGGCATCGACTAATAGGGATCCTAATTAATCAAAATAAAAAATAAACATTTGCTGTAACTAGTGTTCAATACTGAACACAAGATTACCTTGCATTGCACACAATCTCAAAGTCTAAACACATAACATGTACAACAAAGCGCTGTTCTCTTATTGTATTATTGTCAAGAGAAACATTCAGAAGTAAATAACCATACTTTCCAAATCAACAAGAAATTACCACTTTTGGTCAAGGACCAGCAAAGAACTTGAAGGAGAATTGCTTTCTTGCAGAAGTGCTGTCTTACCTTGGCAGGTTTTCCTATCAGGAAGCAGAGCGTAACCCTTGGGGCAGGTGCAGAAGTAGGAGCCTGGAATGTTCTCACAGCCAAGGGAACAGCCGTGGTCCCACAGGCCACACTCATTGACATCTAGGATTCAATTTTTGTATGTTTAGTCTAATTATTTCTTAGTAATCCTTGTAGGTAATCATCCATTCCACACTCAACAATTAATACAATAAATTGCTAATACTGCAATTTCATAGCATCACATAGTATATCAAAGTATAGCAAAGCATAACATAACCCAGCATTGGTGCTAAATGAATGAATACCATACCTTCACAGTAGTTCCCATGTTTGCTAAGGGCAAAGCCTTTAGTGCACTGGCAGATCCCCTGCTCAGCTGGGTTGGAGCACACATTCACACACACTCCTGTACGACCATCACACGCTGCATTAAAAAGGTTATGGAATAAGTTTAGAACAGAGTTCAAGGTTTTGGAACAGAGTTGGACCAAACTTATTGACGAAACAGCTAAAATGCACTGAACTCTGACCTGGAAAGACAGGCATGGAGTCTTCAATTGGCTGGTTGAGGGGATGTACCACCTTGACAGCAGTAGGGGGGTGTGTCATTCGCTTTAGGTTGATGTTCTCTGCCTCAACCCCTGAGTACTTATTGACTTGCCGTATGGTCCGTGAACTCATATCAGTGTAGTAGACTTGTTCCAGGAACACAGACATCCCCAAAGACTGAGACCTGGTGGGAAGAATATTCAGAAGTTAGCAATAATATAAACCGATCTACAAGTGATATATCTAATTATACAGTATACTGCTCTAGTGCTAAATACAGATAGCTGCCCATTTGCAACATGGTCTCACTAGAATATGTCAAAACAGTGATATTTAACCACTGGAGTTATATGTCACCTGTGCTGACAAATGAGTGACATAACTATAATGACATCTGCTTACAGTAGTGGCCTGTCAATGACATTGACAACATTCCCGTTGTAGTCACACGACCCAACGGCACTTTCTCCCTCCAGACTGAACTGGACCCAGAACAGTCTCTTGTCCGTCCGGTCGACCGACAGCCCTCCCAGTCTCTCCGGAATCTTCAGCACTGTAGTAATCATCTCTCCAGCAACATCCGACCTCTGAATACTGGGTGTGATCCCGTCGGACAGCCAGAATATAAATCTGAGGAAAGGTATAGTGGTTTTAGGGATAAGGAAGTGGCCCACATTGAAGACTTGAAATCAGGTAAGAGGGCATGCCCAGACATGCCTAACCAAGTACACATGCAATTTCTGGGTATTGGTGATTACACCAAATGTATCCATCCACATTAACACAAGGTTAGATTGAATGTACACAACACTGAGTGTACAAAACATTAGGGACACCTGCTCTTTCCATGATACAGACTGAACAGGTCAATCCAGGTGAAAGCTATGATCCCTTATTGATGTCACTTGCTAAATCCACTTCAATCAGTGTAGATGAAGGGCAGGATACAGGTTAAATAAGGATTTCTAAGCTTTGAGACATTTGAGACATGGTTTGTGTACGTGTGCCATTCAGACGGTGAATGGGCAAGACAAACGATTGAAGGTCCTTTGAACGGGGTATGGCAGAGTCCGTGCCCCAACGAATTGAGGCTGTTCTGAAGGCAAACGTGGGAGCAACTCAATATTAGGAAGGTGTTCCTAATGKTTTGTCCACTCAGTGTAGAACACATTAGTGAACATTGGAGAATTTCACGTAGGAAAAATACAGATAATCAAAAAATATATGCATCTGTGTACTTCACTTATACCTGTCTGGCATGAAGCAATCGCCTCTGAGGGTCAAAATGTCTCCCTTTTCTCTGACCAGAGAGTGGAGGTAAGTGAGAGGCAATCTGCCAGATTAYACCTACAGGTATGTGCCAGCCGTGTTAAAAGAGGCAAGGACCCTTTAAAGGMCCAGCATTATAGTAACCCACAAACAAGACGGTGGGTAACTCTAAGGAACTGCATTGGAATGTTTGTCACCACTGCTCTAATCTTACTCATAGTTACTTGAGAACATACAGAGATACATGTTGAGATAATGTATTGCGTTACCTGTCATTTGGGGCAACTGCTATGGAGATTGGCTGAGATAAATGTCTTAGAAGAGTCCTCTCGTTTTTCCCATCTGTATCCACTCTTTTGATACTTCCCACTTCTCCACTGGTCCAAATGACAAAATTGTGAACCCAGTCGACCGCAAGGCCCGAGATCCCTTTCTCAGACGAGTGTAGCTTCTGAAAAGGATGCAGTACAGTTGTGGATCTATAACCATTCATGTCGTTGACTCAACCTTGGATACAATAGATATTCGCATATTGACCAGTGACAAATAGGAGGTAATACTTTGTCCATGGGATACGGTGGCCATATTAGGAACGCCTGAGTCACAGTGTCCATATTAGGACAGAATTTTACATTACATTTTAGTAATTTAGCAGACACTCTTATCCAGAGCGACTTACAGTGCATTCATCTTAAGGTAGCTAAGAGAGACAACTGCAAATCACCGTCATAGTAGGCACATTAATCTTCCTCAGTAATCGAGATACTCTTTTCAAGAGGTAGGCGACTGTGACTCTTGTGACTCCGACTCTGTCCTTATGTGGACACCGTAATATTACATTCTGTTTCTTTTTTAAAGGTGATTCATTTTTGAAGGTGAACTAGTAGTATGTAAATGCACCTGTCTCTGTGTTCCATCCATCGCTGCTTTGTAGATGACCCCTGTCTTTTTATCGGCCCAGTAAACTCTCCCCTCTGTGTAGTGGAAGTCCAGTAGGATAGAGTTTCCAACACCGGTCACAACCCTTTTTTGATTCCCTCCATCAAGGTCCATCCGGTATATAGCCTTACCATGGCCGAAGATCAGATAGGGCTCTGGAGCTTTCCAAAAGGAACATAAATTCTAAATCATAGATGGTAGATGGTGTATGATAATGGTCGTTATCCCATCAGACAACCAAAATACTGTATAAACCTGGAGGACTGTGATGTTAGGGATTTCAGAAGTGACACACACTGGACCCACATCTTGAACCGGAAGTAACCTAAGATTTGAAATCAGGTACTAGATGGGACCAACTGAGTTATACTCTGCAGTGCTGCCAGAGCGCTTTCAATGTGAGAATACACAGAGCTACTAAAAAATATTTCTGGGAAAATGTTCTGAAGCTGAATCAATGTAGTATAATATAATACCATAGCAAAGGAAGCCTATAATGTTGCTGTTATACCTCAAATACCTCCTCATTTCGAGTGAGATTWTAGGAGCTGAAGTTGAATAGTCACATTTCTTGTGTCATGCAGCCAAAACTCAACGGCCCGTATAACTAGGCAGAATATATGCATTGATACAGTAACTGAAGAAAATCTAAATGCACATTCCCATTAAACCGCTTGAGATCAAATGAGTGGCATGCAGACGCAGTTTGGACATTTCAAGGTGAGTAAACAGTGCACAGTGTGCAGTACTATAGTGTGGCAGTTTGTAATCCATAGCTGTCCATTTTCTCCTTAATGTCACATAGTTTCCTGACTGAAAGACRTCCAGGGCTGCACAAGTCACGATCGCTATAGAACTTTACTGGCCGTCCCTTTTCAATGTGTGCTGTTCTGTGCTGATACCTTTGTTGAATGAGTTGAATCAATGTTGCCGTCTAAAATCCTATTGATGGCGTTTAACGGGGCGGAGTTCAAGGCAGCTCTGGCTGCTTCCCAATAAAACAGTTGTCTCTTAGCAACATGTGCTTTCATACCCTCCTTTCACATGGTGAACATCCTCATATGTCAGTAAAGACTGTCTTGGACAGTCCAGTCATTGGAAGTTTAAAATCATATTAGCGCGTAACATACCAAATAATGTTATATTTCACTCAAATATAATTACTTCATGCTGTTTGGAAGAGAAACTGTTGACTGAGTGAATCCAAAATCGTATTGTTAAGTGGAAACAGAACATCCGAGACAACCATTGTCTTGCGACACGTTGAAAAGGTTAACAACATGAATGCTAGATGTGTTGTGTTCGATAGCTCTTCCTTTGACCTTGACCCAAAACAACATGCTCATCTAGTCTGACATGCCCATGTCAACACATGGGTGAAGCATCATTATCATGTGCATCCATGGACACCAGTCACTGGTGTTGAGGAATGAAGACAACAATGAATCTCCATAGGCCAGGGGCAGAAAAACAATGAATCATCTGTCTGTGTGGTGGTTCATGAGGTCAATGATGCCCGATGGTGAACTTTAAAAACAGGTCATTGCTAAGTTGCTAGGATACACAATGCAGACCATTCATGGCCATCCTTGAGGGTCATCTTCGTTTCTGCTTTTTTAAAAATCCCCTTAAACAATGGTGGTCCTTTTGTGTAAATCATGCATTTATGTAAATGGGAGATATTTGTGTAACAAGTGACATATGTTGACATCAAATTGGAATTTCCCCCTATAATCTAGTACACCTGCCATGGAAGTGACCCAGTCTAGGGGATAACCTCTTGACCATGGAGAATGCATTCCACAAGTCTCCACTGCGTCCACTACACTTGTCATGATGATGATGGGAGTGGCATGACCCGGTCATAGGGGATAACCTCTCCGGGTGTGAGGGGATAACCCTGAATTAAGCCTCCACTGACACCACTAAAGGCAGGCACTCGTCCAACTGACCAGAGACCAGTACTGTCTACGGCCAGCTAGGACCGGCCCTACCCAGATCACACACTCTGCCCAGCCAGCTCGCTGTGACGCATGAGGAGACCGTCTGTTACCCTCCCACTCACTGTTTTCCCTCAGGGATAAAGGTAACCCTTGTGTAAGGGTCACTATTTACCAACTTGCCACAGCCAAAAACGAAATAGTGTCAGACGTCTTCGGTTACATGTACTGTAATGCATAGTGGTGTGRAGACTGACTGAAAATAGTGTAAGGCTAATGTAAAGGAGAGTACTACCAATACAATGTATCTTGTCATTTGTGAATATTAGACAGAAAGTCAATGCTTGATAATGGAGCTCAATATAATTTGTGCACTGGTACTGGTTATCGTTTACATGTGTCAAAGTGGAAGACTTTAGGATGAAGTTACATTTATTAAAGGTCCAATTTGTTAAACTTCGATTTTTCACAAAATCTAAAAAATAAAAAGTAAATAGACATAACACTATGCTCCTTAGTCCATACAACCAGTTTGTCTTGGTTCTAGAGTGAACAAAACTGGTACTGTACCAACCAGTGCACACTTTGCTAAAGTACAGATGTGAACCCAACTCACCCACACAGCTCCCATTACCCACACCTGACGGGTTCCCAAGCCAACATGCCTTCCCAGGGGCCGCTGAGGCTCCGTCGTTCTGCACTGAGAAATAGACCAGCACTGCTGCGACCGTCACAACCAACATAATCCTGCGCTCCGTCTCAATCCGGGGAGCCGCACTTTACTCACACCAGCCAGGCATTCCTTATCTTGGTCAGACCGTGCGTGCGAGAACTCCACCAAAACTCTGCGACGGTCGCTGATGGCCGTTGGGCATCCTTCTCCAAGGCCCCGGCGTGAAGAGAGAAAGGAGAAGCCAGTTTCACATCCCAAAAGAGGTGGAAAATGAGATGGAGGCTGTGTACACAAAAAGGAGGGTCAATGAGTTAGCCAGTGGATTCTCTGCCGCAAACTAGGCTGTGTGGGATCTTTTGGGCTCCTCACTCTGGCTCCCAGGTTGCTTAGCTGTTTTGGAAGCAAAGTATGAAATTCCGGACACCCCCGTGGTAAATTTTACACATCCTGGGCCCGGCTGAGGAAGGATTTTCCTCGAACAGGAGTCGGTGTCTGAAGCAGAATGCAGAATATGCAAGTAATGAGACAAGGACTGCAGCAAAGTCCCAGAAAACAACAGCAGCTCCTAGTCCTCACCCCACCCCCTACCCCTTTGTGTGTATGTGTGTATGTRTGTGAGTGCGTGTGTGAGTGTGGATTCATTAGCATAGATATCTGACTCTTTTGTGGATTCTTTTCAGAAGAGAATTAAGGTGACCTCTGACATCCTTAACCTTCCACACACATCTGTACACACACATAGGGTAAAAGACAAACAGACATGCACTGTCAAACACACCTATTGACACGCACGCACGCCACGCACAAGGACGCACGCACGCACGCACGCACGCACGCACGCACGCACGCACGCACGCACGCACGCACGCACGCACACACACACACCACACACACACCACACACACACACACACCACACACACACACACACACACACTCCACTGTTATACCCTTTTCCCCATTTTCTTCAACAGGGACAGTCATGTAAGGAAGACTCTCTGTGCTCAATTGTACACTGTTGTACAGATTGTACAGATATCGTGTGTATTCGGATTAGAACGTGTACCTTATGTGTGTATCTGTCTCTCCTGTATGCCCGTCTCCCTGAGTGAATCAGGCTGGATGAGTAAGCGGGAGATCTCGGAGGAGTGGAGGAGACTTGTCAGTGGCCCGCTTGTTTTCTGTTTACTCAGGAGTGCAATCGTCAGACTCCACCAACCAAACCCCTATTCATACCCAGGATGACTAGCATATTGTTAGCAGCAGTGTCACAAGTGGCCGTTGACGTAGCTGTAGGAGGGCTAACGAGGCTGGAAAGGGCTCAGTGTCCACAGCTATAGTTGAGTTGGAAACGTGCCTAAACAATGGCCTTTGTTTTGTGATTTCACCTCTGTTGACCACATTTGAAAAATCACTCTACATCAAATTCTGCACATAGTGGACTCTCATTGTCATCTAAACACTATGATGTATTTGGAAATGTCATTGAATGCACCTTGGAATACTGTGTCACTCTTAACTCTTTCGTTGTATTTTGAGGGACATGGTAACACAATAACTCGTGTTTTTATTACTGTGTTAGCTACTATAATGATTGTATGTTACACTGAAGAATAACTACACAATGGTAAGAACACAGTAAAGTGTTACCMAAGAGGCAAGGGGGTGTGCTCAGGACTAGCAGGTTTCTGGCCCACTAACCAATCCCATCACCACACCATCCCATCTGTTTGTCAAACACCTTGGCCATTGTCATGTTAACAGAACAGCTGGCATGACGGGCAGAATCCAGACACATGCAGCTGGTGGCATAGGACAGGGTATCCATGGGAATGTCTTTCCGGGCTCCACCCATGTTATCGGGATTTACGGCCATGCCTGTTCAGGCACCCAGAAGGCCGTGACCCATTGATTACGGTCCCGCTTTCTCACTGTGCTCGCCAGCCAGTGGGATAGGAAAGGAACACACATGGGTGACAGTGGATATATTTTGACATTTACATGCTCATATACACAGTCACACACATGGTTGGTGTATGTACAGACATCGACGTTCTCAATACCTAACATCTGTGAGACAGTGGAAGTGGAGCTCACTGTGGGATCGACAGAGAGGACAGAGGAAGCGTTGTAACATTGAGAAGTATATATGCACCTGTTGCTCAAGTGAGGAAAGGGCACAGAATCCCATTATTCATGGACAAAGACCAGAGATTATCACATTGGGAAACACCACACCTAATAGACAATAGTGGAGTTGTTGTACAGAGAGCCTATGACAGCACTGTAAGTGGTGCATCACACTGACCAACACTGCCATATATACCCAAATGCTTRTATGAAATATGAAGAAATGAAATGCATAAAGATTTGTTTTATAAAATATATGAATATAATACAATTTTATGTACAAATATATGCAATAGGTCACACAGAAACTGTGGCATTTGTTTGTTGTGCAGGTCAAATATTTTAATATACTAGGGATCGAGAAAATGTTTTAGGAAAGTAAGGCATCGATTAGCTTGAAGGTTTGACTTTAAGTGAATAATTCTTGTCACCATTGCCAGCAGTATAAATAAATGTGTTGTTGGACTTACATGGAGTAGGAGAGCGGGTGTGTCTATTGATACCATATTGAGATCAATGAATGTCATATCTGTTTAAACCTGGTACGGTGTAGTGTATAGTGACAAAGAAGTAGGCCATAATGAACACTGAGACATACTATTTGATTACAGTATTATGGAAAATTGCATTCAACTGAGTTTAATTTAAGCACTGAGCTGTAAAGACAGCAATATCAAAATTGAGTTGTTACGATACCAGTATCATGAGCCCACTGAGCACACACTGGTTGAATCAACGTTGTTTTCACGTAATTTCAATGAACCAACCTAGAATRGACGTTGAATTGACATCTGTGAGCAGTAGAATAAGATGATGATACTATGACAATATAATGCTGTTTGTTTCCAATAGGGCTGTTTTCCTCAAGAAATTGAAACATGGTTTGTTTACTTGCCACGATACATCTGAATATCGCGGTATTGGTATTGTCGCAAACCTACAGTGAGCTCCAAAATAATTGTGACAGTGACACATAGTTGTTTTGGCTCTGTACTCCAGCACTTTGGATTTGAAATGATACAACAATGTTAAATAAGGTTAAAGTGCAGACTGTCAGCTTTCATTTGAGGGTATTGTCATCCATATCGGGTGAACCGTTTAGAAATTAAAGCACTTTCTGTACATGGTCCCCTAAGATGTGGGGACTATAAGTATTGGGAGAAATTCACTTAAATCAAATCAATTTGTATTTGTCACATGCACCGAATAAAACAGGTGTAGACCCCGTGAAATGCTTACTTACAAGCCCTAAACCAACAATGCAGTTCAAGAAATTGAGTTAAGAAAATATTTACAAAATAAACAAAAAAATTAAGTATATTTTTTTATAAAAAGTAGCACAACAAAATAACAATAATGAGGCTAGATACAGGGAGTACCGGTACAGAGTCAATGTGCAGGGGTACAGGTTAGTCGAGGTAATTTGTACATGTACCATAGGTAAGGGTAAAGTGACTATGCATAGATAATAAACATTGAGTAGCAGTGTAAAAACAAAGGGGGGTTCAATGTAAATAGTCTGGGTCGCCATTTGATGAGCTGTTCAGTAGTCTTATGACTTGGGGGTAGAAGCTGCTTGCACAGCTGCTTACTGCTTGCCGTGCGATAGCAGAGAGAACAGTCTATGACTTGGGTGACTGGAGTCTTTGACAATTTCTTGGGCCTTCCTCCGACACCCCCTAGTATATAGGTCCTGGATGGCAGGAAGCTTGGCCCCAGTGATGTACTGGGCCGTACGCACTACCCTCTGTAGCGCCTTATGGTCAGATGCCGAGCAGTTGCCATACCAGGCGGTGATGCAACCGGGCAGGATGCTCTCGATGGTGCAGCTATATACCCATGCCAAATCTTTTCAGCCTCCTGAGGGGGAAAAGGTGTTGTTGTACCCTCTTCACGACTGTCTTGGTGTGTTTGGACCATGATAGTTTGTTGGTGAAGTGGACACCAAGAAACTTGAAACTCTCAACCCACTCCACTACAGCCCCGTCGATGTGAATGGGGGCGTGTTCAGCCCTCCTTTTCCTGTAGTCCACAATCAGCTCCTTTGTCTTTCTAACGTTGAGGGAGAGGYTGTTTTCCTGGCACCACACTGCCAGGTCTCTGACCTCCTCCCTATAGGCTGTCTCATCRTTTGTTGGTGATCAGGCCTACCACTGTTGTGTCATCCGCAAACTTAATGATGGTGTTGGACTCGTGCATGACCACGCAGTTGTGGGTGAACAGGCAGTACAGGAGGGCACTAAGCACACTTCCCTGAGGGGCCCCTGTGTTGAGGATCAACGTGGCAGATGTGTTGTTACCTACCCTTACGACCTGGGGTTGGCCGGTCAGGAACTCCAGGATCCAGTTGCAGAGGGAGGTGTTTAGTCCCAGGGTCCTTAACTTAGTGATGAGCTTTGTAGGCACTATGGTGTTGAACAGAGCTGTAATCAAATAACAGCATTCACACATAGGTGTTCCTTTTGTCCAGCTGGGTAGGGGCAGTGTGGAGTGCGATTGAGATTGAGTAATCTGTGGATCTGTTGGGGGCGGTATGCGATCTGGAGTGGGTCTAGGGTTTCCCGGTTGATGGTGTTGACATGAGCCATAACCAGCCTTTCAAAGCACTTCATGGCTACCAACGTGAGTGCTATGGGGTGGTAGTCATTTATGCAGGTTACCTTCGCTTTCTTTGTCACATGGACTATGGTGATCTGCTTGAAACATGTAGGTATGTATTACAGACTTGGTCAGGGAGAGATTGAAAATATCAGTCAAGACACTTGCTAGTTGGTCTGCGCATGCTCTGAGTACACGTCCTGGTAATCCGCCTGGCCCTGCGGCCTTGTGAATGTTGACCTGTTTAAAGGTCTTGCTCACATTGGCTACAGAGAGCGTGATCACACAGTCGTCCAGAACAGCTGGTGCTCTCATGCATGCTTCAGTGTTACTTGCCTCGAAGCGAGCATAAAAGGCATTTAGCTCATCTGGAAGGCTCGTGTCACTGGGCAGCTCGCGGCTGGGTTTCCCTTTGTAGTCTGTAATAGTTTGCAAGCCCTGCCACATCCAACGATCATCAGAGCCGGTGTAGTAGGATTCAATCTTAGTCCTGTATTGACGCTTTGCCTGTTTGATGGTTCGTCTGAGGGCATAGCAGGATTTATTATAAGGTTCCGGATTAGTGTCRTGCTCCTTGAAGCTCTAGCCTTAGCTCAATGCAGATGTTGCCTGTAATCCATGACTTCTGGTTGAGGTATGTACCTATGGTCACCGTGGGGACGCTGTTGTTGATGCACTTATTGATGCACCAGGTGACTGAGGTGGTATACTCCTCAATGCCATTGGATGAATCCCAGAACATATTCCAGTCTGTGCTAGCAAAACAGTCTGACCACCTCCGTATTGAGGGCGTCACTGGTATTTCCTGCTTTAGTTTCTGCTTGTAAGCAGGTATCAGATTTGCCAAATGGAGGGCGAGGGAGAGCTTTGTATGCGTCTCTGTGTGTGGAGTAAAAGTGACCTAGAGTTGTTTTTCCTCTGGCTGCACATATGACATGCGGGTAGAAATTAGGTCCAACGGATATAATTTTGCTTGCATTAAAGTTCCTGGCCACTAGGAGCGCCACTTCTGCGTGAGCATTCTTTTTTTTTGCTTATGGCCTTATACAGATAGTTGAGTGCGGTCTTAGTGCCAGCATCGGTTTGTGGTGGTAAATAGACGGCTACAAAAAATATAGATGAAAACTCTCTTGGTAGATAGCGTGGTCTACAGCTTATCATGAGGTACTCTACCTCAGGCGAGCAATACCTCGAAACTTCCTTAATATTAGACATCACGCACCAGCTGTTATTGACAAATAGACACACCCCCCCACACCTCGTCTTGCCAGATGTAGCTGTTCTGTCCTGCCAATGCACAGAAAACCCAGCCAACTGTATATTATCCGTGTCGCAGTTCAGCCACGAACTCAGGGRAACATAAGATATTACAGTTTTTAATGTTTCGTTGGTAGGATAGTCTTGATCGGAGCTCATCCAATTTATTCTCCAGTGATTGCACGTTGGCCAATAGAACGGATGGTAGAGGCAGGTTACCCGCTCGTCKATGAATTCTCACAAGGCACCCCGATCTCCGCCCCATTTATTTCCGTATTTCCTTCATGCGAATGACGAGGATTTTAGCCTGGTCTCCGAGAAKCAGTATATTCTTCGCGTCAAACTCATTAAAGAAAAAAGTCTTCATCCAGTTTGAGGTGAGTAATCKCTGTTCTGATATCCAGAAGCTCTTTTCGGTCATAAGAGACTAACAGTAACATTATGTACAAAACAAATTACAAAAAATAAACAAAAATAAACAAAATAGCACAGTTGGTTAGGAGCCTATAAAACATCAGCCTCCCTCCGGTGCCATTACGGTGCCACTATTAAAAGAGTAAAAAGTTAAGTATTTGGTCCAATATTCATAGCATGCAATGACWACATCAAGCCTGTGATTCTACTCATTTGTTGGATGCACTTGCTGCTTTTTATTTTGGTTGTGTTTCAGATTATTTTGTTCCCAATAATAATGAATGTCTAGTAAGGTATTGCATCATTTTGGAGTCACTTTTATTGTAAATAAGAATAGGATATGTTTCTAAACACTTGCTTCCATGATTACGGATAATCCTTAATGAATAGTGAATAATGATGAGTGAGAAAGTTATGGAGGCATAAATTTCATACCCGCCACAAAATGCTAACCTCCCATGTTATTGCAATGGTCAGAGGTTAGCATGTCTTGCCGGTCTGTAACTTTCTCACTCATCATTATTCACAACTCTTTCAGGACTATCCGTAACCATGGTAGCATCCGCATTAATGTAGAAGTGTTTAGTAACATACTCTTTTCTTATTTACAATTGAAGTGATTCCAAAATGACACAATACATAATTTACCATTAATTTCTATTGGGCACAAAATAATCTGAAATACAACCAAAACAAACAGCAAATGCATCCAACATATAATTATTGCGTGCTAGGAATATGGGACCATATAATACAGGTTTGACTACTTTAATACACATATAAGTGAATTTGTCCCAATACTTTTGGAGGGACTATATACAAAAAGTGCTGTAATTTCTGAACAGTTCACCCTCAAATTAAAGCTGACAGTCTGCACTTTAACCTCATAGTCATTGTATCATTTCAAATCCAAATTGCTGGAGTAMAAAACAACAAAACATTTGTCACTGTCCCGATACTTTTGGAGCTTACTGTATCWCAAAGTTMGTTTTTTTTACAACAAAATTAAGGCTGTAACAAACAGTGATTCATCTGGCAATTATTGTCATAAAGCTTTGAACACGCAAAACCTTGTAGTTTTCCTCAAAAAGATCTCCAGAGTTTGTATTAACTTTCGAGTCATGTAGATTCTTAATCTAACGCTAGCACAAAAATTCTGATCTGGAACTGTCACTCTTGTATGTCATTTGTGAGTCAATGCTCGACCTGGAGCAGAGGAGCATCCTCTCTTGGGACTCCTTGGTCTGCCTGTAGGTCCACAATTCAGCGGGATTAGCGTGCAAGGTCCTCTGCTTCATTGATATCGTCTCAAACTTCACATACGTGTCTTTMGATAGCTCCTCGTCCGAAGAAGGCACATTGCTCCTGCAATAGAGTGAGAGGATCTTGTAGACCAGCAAACCAATGACAGGTAAAGCCACTGCGCAGGCAAAGCTGCTGATGATCATCAGCAGCTTGTTCGCAGCATTGTCCTCAACAAGGTCCAGGGTGAAGAAATTGATACAGGGGTCTTTTCCCGCGGCACTTCCCTTGGAAACCAGACAGACCTGGTACCTCATTCCAGAAGTCAAGCCTTCAAGTAGAACTTTGCCACTCCCAGCATCGGTATCCATTGTCCTTTTGGAGTTGTCCTCCTCATCATAAGTGGAGTAAACAACGGTGAGAGGTGTATTGCTCGGCAAACCTTCGGTCGTCCAGAGTAGAACTGCGCTATCCTGCGTTTCCTCCACGATCTCAAGATCTTGGACAGACTTGGAAGCATCTTTCTTTTCACTCTGATCCGCCGCTAGCTTCCTGTCGCTGCCTTGCGCAATCTCGGATGGTTTGGATGGTGCTATCTGCTGCACGTTGCTGGGCGTGGGTTTCTTCTTGGTGAGGATGGGTGGCAAGATGGCTGGATGCGTGGTCGTGGGTGGGGCGGTGGTGGTAGATGGGGCGCTAGGGGAGTTTGAGAAGCCAGTTTCCGGAGCAGAGGACGTTGTGGATGGGCTATTCCTTGCAGCCTCTATGTCGGGCCTCTCTGGAGGCATGTTTGTYGTGACATAACCTGCCACAGACAGGGTAATGGCAGCCTCTGCGTTGCCGGCGAAGTTCTTAGCCTTGCAGCTGTACTCCCCGTTGTCTTTGTACGAGACCCCATTCAGGCTGATGATGGACCATCGGACACCCTCTCCTGGAGACTCCTGGACAACTATAGGTAGATCATGAAAATGCAAATACTTAATCATTGCCAAGATGTAGAGATTATTTTATTGAATCACAACTGTAGAACATAAGTAAATCTTAACAAAGGAATTTGTTCATTTAAAACAATTTTTGATAAACATGTTGAATAACACACTGTATGCGTTTTCTTATAATAAAATGTTTCACTGTTGATACCTGTGTTGTTGACACGTGAGCCATCTGAAGTAGTCCAGATGAGGGTAGGCGTGGGGTAACCCGTGGCGTCACAGCGCAGGAGCACGTTGCTACCCACCGAGGCTGTGATCTTGGTGGCTGACATCATGACGGATGGCTTGAGACATTGGTCCAGTTCCACCCTTTGGAACATAACACCAGCCAGGTTTTCAGGCTCGCTGCAAGACAGGAACTGGTCCATTAGTACCACTGACGTGTCAGACATTTTGGAAAGCTCGATCAGCTTTGAGATCCTGCAGTCGCAGACCCACGGGTTGTCCTGAAGACCTGCAGAGGACAAAAGTGGAAATGTTTGTGACTGTTATGTTAAATTCAACTTACATTTATGTTTGTGAAAAGTTTAGGAACATGGCAGTGGATCCGAGATTAAGAACATGCAAACAATGTTATGATCAATGCTAATGCTAATGTGGCTATTAACGTAAATTGCAGTTTCTCCTAGCTCATACACAAATTATACACATTTTGTATTTTAGTTGAAGTATAACTCTAACATGATATGTTCTCATCTCTATACACATTGTACATACCTAAATTCAACAAAAACATTCACTGCATAATATGCTATGATTTCCATGTTCATAAATATTTCCACCCAAATTATAGAACAAAGACTATACATAGTTACTTTTTTGAACAGCTAGAATTGTAATTCAGTGTTCTGATTCTAGGTATGCATACAGTAGTGTCACAACTGAGCCATCCTTCTGCAATGATCAGATTTACCAAACCGCTTACCCCTTCAAAGTAGGAGGATACATATGCAAATAAAAGATGACTGATCATTGGTCAGAAATCAGATCAGATTGTGATGTCATGTTGTGGGCCAAAAACTCCATTCCACCAGAACATAATGAAATTTTAGGACACTATCATCATTTTCACAATTTCACAGTGTGGAATTATCATTAAAAACTACAGGAAAATCACGTTTTTGATTGCACTGTCCCTTCAAGGCAACACAATTACACAAACTATTATTGAGTAGTAAACCCAAAATGTTAGTGTTTCACAAACACAATTTTAACATTGTTTAATGTATTTGATCATTTGCCATTTTAACCCACTTTGTCTGTCATTGTTGAGCACAGTGCTCAATCCACCAGCAGTAATGGGCTCCCGAGGGGTGTAGCGGTCTAAGGCACTGCATCTCAGTGCTAGAGGCGTCACTACAGACCCTGGTTTGGTTCTGGCTGTATCACAGCCGTGCATGATTGGGAGTCCCATAGGGCGGAGCGCAATTGGCCCAACATCATCCGGGTTAGGGTTTGGCCCAGCATCATCCGGGTTAGGGTTTGGCCGGGGTAGGCTGTCATTGTAAATAAGAATTTRTTCTTAATGCCTAGCTAAATTTAAAAAATATGAAAAAATTGGAGGCAGAACCACAGTGTTGCAGCATGCTGTGATTGCCTCTGTCATGAAGAGTGGTGATTGTAGAAATCGGTGGTCTCATCATTGAACGTCAATTTGCCTGACAGTTTTGATATCCGTTCATCATGATCCATTACACCTCATGACACAGCAGGCTGCTTAATACTAAAGTAGAAATACAATTTTATTTCTTAAAACATGCATAAAACGTTATGTCAAATTATCAAGTCTAAACATTTTGAATTACCCACAATCCTCTAAAAACAGAGCCCCGTGGCACATTGTTGCAAGAACTTAGAATTATTAAGTTTATAGAAATATTATTAAAATTGAGTAAATAAATCCCTCGATGTTCTCTCTCTTTCTCTCTCCCACATCAAGATACTTACATTTTGAGCACAATATTAACTTGGATTTGTTGTTAAAGGTAGACTCACATAGTCACACAAAGTATCTGCTCATGTGCACAGGTTTGCTTCACGTTGTGTACAGTGTAGTAGCCAGGGCTCCAGAACAGCGGAGAAGTTGATCATCATGCTTCAGCGCTCTTAGTTGTGGCAGAAATGTACCCACTCTGCAGTTTACTTTCTCCATCTACGTCATATCATTGAGTTAAAATGTTTGTGTATAATGAAATTAACAAATCATCGAATGACATGCAATTATATGTTGTTTCTTTTTTTTGTAAATTTCAATTCACCCAAGAATAAAAAATGTTCAGTGTACCTCAAACACACAATGAACACACATACACAAACTCTCTCTCACTCTCTCCTTCTCTCGCATCTCTCTCACACACACACACACACACACACACACACACACACAACACACACACACACACCACACACACAACACACACACACACACCACACACCACACACACACACACACACACACACACACCACACACACACACAACACACACCACACACACACACACAACACACACACACACGACATGAGGAACAACATTCTCTGGTCTGATGAAACCAAGATTGAACTCTTTGTCCTGAATGTCAAGCGTCACGTCTTAAGGAAACCTGGCACCATCCCTATGGTGACGCATGGTGGTGGCAGCATCATGCTTTGGAGATTCTTTCAGCTTCAGGGACTGGGAGACTAGTCAGGATTGAGGGAAAGATGAACGGAGCAAAGTACAGAGAGATCCTGAAAACCTGCTCCAGAACGCTCAGGACCTCAGACTGGGGAAATGTTCACTTTCCAACCGGACAATGAACCTAAGCACACAGCCAAAACAACACAGGAGTGGCTTTGGGACAAGTCTCTGAATGTCCTTGAGTGGCCCAGCCAGAGCCCAGACGTGAACCTGGTCGAACATCTCTGGAGAGACCTGAAAAGATACCTGAAAAAAAGCTGTGCTGTGATGCTCCCCATCCAACCTTACAGAGCTTGAGAAAATCTGCAGAGAAGAATTTGAGAAACTTCCCAAATACAGGTGTTTCAAGCTTGTAATGTCATACCCAAGAAGACTCAAGGCTATAAACGCTGCCAAAGGTGCTTCAACAAGTACTGAGTAAAGGGTCTTAATACTTATGTAAATGTCATATCATTTTYTTTTTTTTATACAATTGCAAACATAAATTCTAAAAACCTGTTTTTGCTTTGTCATTATGGGGTATTGTGTGGAGATTGATGAGGGGGGAAAACAATTTAATACATTTTAGAATAAGGCTGTAACGTAACAAAATGTGAAAAAAGTCAAGGTGTCTGAATACTTTCCGAATGCATTACAGTGGGGAGAACAAGTATTTGATACACTGCCGATTTTGCAGGTTTTCCTACTTACTAAGCATGTGGAGGTCTGTAATTTTTATCATAGGTACACTTCAACTGTGAGAGACGGAATCAAAAATCCAGAAAATCACATTGTATGATTTTTAAGTAATTAATTTGCATCTGCAACTGTTGGTGCAATTATTAGAAAATAGAAGAAGTTCAAAAAAAAAAAAAAATAGAAGAGGGCCAACCTCTGAACAGTGCTGAAAAGGGTATTCTATCATGTGATGGTACGGGAGGTGTCTATATTCTGTACATGGGACATTGTGTGTCTTAGGGAAAAGCTAATCTTGTTTCTCCTTCCAGTCCGCCAGGGCATACAGTACAACAAGCTTTTTCGTCAGGGATAAAATAGCCTGTCCTTAAACACCCCATTACCCCACCAGTGGCGGCCCGCCCATTGGGCATTATGGGCTGTGCCCCACTTATGATTGGTTAAAACATTTTTTTTTTTTTTTTGCAATTGGTCTAAAAAATAAGTACAAATATTTGAATAAAAACTAATTGATTATATAATTAATGGATTATGTTTTAAATGCTCATAAAAGCGTGGTAAATTTGCAAATGTTTCTGTTTCAAAAAGATATTGTTTAAAACAAGCTATTTAGTTACGTACTAATTTGCCCCTCAGTGACAGCCAGCAGCAGCAGCTCTGCCTCTGTGGGGAGCATAGGTCGTGCAAACATTGCTTGGATTGTTTTGCCAGCTATTTGCTGTGAGGGGGAACTGCCCCAGTGAAATAGCAGGATTTCATAGCATAAATTATAACAGCACAAAGTAAACAGCACAAAGACCATCCTGGGGCGCTCAAATGTGCATCCGTTCAGTCAGAACTTCAGGGTCTGCTCTGGTGTCCAACCCAATGAGTCTCTCGTGCCAGACGGCTTACTTCCACACTTGAGACTAGATCTGCTCTATCAGGTACAGATGACCCTAAAGCAAAAAGCAAATTGTAATTAACCTGTAAATAAATAATCATAACAGTCATGGAGTCCTAGGACCTGATAAACCGGACAACTACATCCAACAAGAGTCAAAGGACAGAGGGATACACTAGCTAGAACCTTCTCATCACGGATCTGGTTAGCTCCCATGCCAATGTCTAGTCTTTTTAAACTAATATCTCACTAACTCTGAAATATTAAGTTATTTCAGAATGAAATGTAACTGTCTAGCGCATAATGTTTTGTGACATTATGTTAGTTAGCTATCTCCAGTTAGACAATGTGTTTCCACTTATTGCATCTGCATGCATGTGGCATTCTCGCTGGTTTCCAGTAGTTACCACAGCCACAGCCAAGTCAAAACAGTCTAGGGCCTATATTGTAAGAATTCATGAAAACAAGAATGACCTATTTGGTATTCATTTAAGGTTAGGGTTAGGCATAAGGTTAGTAGTGTGGTTAGTGTTAGGGTTAAGGTTAGGTTTAAAATCACATTTTAATTTGAGAAATTGTAGAAATAGGCGGACTTTATGACTTTGTAGCTGTGGTAACTAGTGACGACCATTCTCCCTGGTGCACTCGTTTGTTCGTGAGCTTGCTGCCTGTTCTATATACACTGAACAAAAATATAAACACAACATGCAACAATTTCAAAGATTTTACAGAGTCACAGTTCATATAAGGAAATCAGTAAATGTAAATAAATTAATTCAGGGCCCAGGGCAGGGGTGCAGCCATGTCTTTTTTTATTTATTTTTTCCACCTTTATTTAACCAGATAGGCCAGTTGAGAACAAGCTCTCATTTACAACTGCGACCCTGCCAAGATAAAGCACAGCAGTGCGACAAAAACAACGACACAGAGTTACACACGGGATAAACAAACATACAGTCAATAACACAATAGAAAAAAAATCTGTATACAGTGCAAATGAAGTAAGGAGGTAAGGCAATAAATAGGCCAATAGTGGCGAAGTAATTACAATTTAGCAATTTACACTGGAGTGATATATGTGCAGATGACGATGTGCAAGTAGAAATACTAGTGTGCAAAAGAGCAGAAAAACTCAAACAAATATGAGGATGAGGTAGGTCGTTGTTTGGATGGGCTATTTACAGATGGGCTGTGTACAGCTGCAGCGATCGGTAAGCTGCTCTGACAGCTGACGCTTAATGTTAGTGAGGGAGATATAAGTCTCCAACTTCAGTGATTTTTGCAATTTGTTCCAGTAATTGGCAGCAGAGAACTGTAAGGAAAGGTGGCCAAAGGAGGTGTTGGCTTTGGGGATGACCAGTGAAATATACCAGCTGGAGAGCGTGCTACAGGTGGGTATTGCTATGGTGACCAGTGAGCTGAGATAAGGCGGAGATATACCTAGCAAAGACTTATAGATGACCTGGAGCCAGTGGGTTTGGCGACGAATATGTAGTGAGGACCARCCAATGAGAGGATACAGGTCGCAGTGGTTGGTAGTATATGGGGCTTCGGTGACAAAATGGATGGCACTGTGATAGCAAATAGGATGCAGTCTTTCTCCCACTGGGGAGATATGCTCACTAACAAGGATGTGATCAACTTTGTGCAAAACATTTTGAAGCAAATACGTTTTTTGTGCGTTTGAATTTTTTAAATGATTTTTTATTTCAGCTCACGAAACATGGTACCAACACTTTACATGTTGCGTTTATATTTTTGTTCAGTGTGGTATAATCTAATCTCTTAAAAACAGTTGCAGCATGTGCAGCAGTGGTAATTCCGTTTTTGACATGCGAAAGTGAAATGCTGTTGTTCAAATGCACGGATCACTTTATATACATTATCTTCTCACAGATCACTTTATATAGATTATCTTATCACAGATCACTTTATATACATTATCTTCTCACAGATCACTTTATATACATTATCTTTTCACAGATCGCTTTATATACATTATCTTCTCACAGATCACTCCATATACATTATCTTCTCACATATCACTTTATATATATGATCTTCTCACAGATCACTTTATATACAGTATCTTCTCACAGATCACTTTATATACATGATCTTCTCACAGATCACTTTATATACAGTATCTTCTCACAGATCACTTAATATACATTATCTTCTCACAGATCACTTAATATACATTATCTTCTCACAGATCACGTTATATACATTATCTTCTCACAGATCACGTTATATACATTATCTTCTCACAGATAACTTACATACATTATCTTCTCACAGATCACGTTATATACATTATCTTCTCACAGATCACGTTATATACATTATCTTCTCACAGATCGCGTTATATACATTATCTTCTCACAGATCACGTTATATACATTATCTTCTCACAGATCACTTTATATACATTATCTTCTCACAGAAACGCTCCGGTAGTTCAAAAACTTGCCATCCTATTTCTGTCATGCTGCTTTGTTGACAAATCCAACCACCTCGTGCCCTGGGTATTCAGCCAATCAGCGGCCGCCGCTGTACCCCACTCTTCAAGCTAGTTCTCAGACAGAGAGTGGAAGAGGGAGTGTTTTCTTTAAGCCGGACAATCTTCAGTCATAACAGTCTATACATATTTCTTCAGTCATAATGAAGTCCATATTTTGCAGCTGGCTTAGTTGATAGGTGTCTATTGTACATGTTGTGATCTGAAGAGTATATCACAAAGAGTATAGTATATTATAAACGGGTTACATTGGTAACCAATTTGTGATAGCAATAAGGCATATCAGGTATTTTTGGTATATTGCCAATATACCACGGCTAAGGGCTGTATCCAGGCACTCCACGTTGCGTCGTGCTTAAGAACAGTCCTTAGCCATGGTTCAGTTTATAGGCCATATATACCACACCCCCTCGAGCCTTATTGCTTAATTATCAATAATTCATTAATTACGTTTTTTTAAATGAATGTCCCATTGTAACTGTAAGTCCCTAACCAAGTCCCCATGTATTTATTTGTTATGCTTTATTGTATCCGAATGCTCTTAAAGATGGATACATCAGTGGGTACATCAGCTTTCTATTCAGCATTTGACATGTCAATTCAAAGTTGAGTACATCTGTGGGCCTGCTTACACCTTCAGACACCTTCACAATCTGTGAGATTTAGTGTAAAGCCCAAAATACATGGCATGTTTGTGCAAATCGAAGCATGGAAAAATAGCAAATTAGATTTGTCAAAGCCAGGGGTCAGAAAGGACTATCATTGCATGATAACTTCAATTTTTGTTTTGCACAAACATTGCATTCCGTTAGTTCTAGCTATTATTGCTGATAACATAATGGACCGACCATGCAAAATGTTGGCTTTAGCTATGGCTTCCGCCATAATGGATTACTTTTCAGATCCTATTCCCGATGTCACGGAGTGGCTGCAGATTTTAATGTATCAACACCGAAAAGTGAGTCAATGTTAATGTGCATAGAGAAATAGAATGAATAGAATGGGCTTGGAACCTCTAACACTGGCAATTTAACTGGTAAACTCATGATAGAATAATTTCCATGGTAATGTAGAATGTTTATTCAAATTATGTTAACTGATGTGGCTTATGCAATGAAATTTAATTTTTGTAATGTCAGTTGAGTTGAATCAACAAATCACAGCACATGTTGATGGGTACACTTCCTGATTTTGCGTCTTGCTTTTGCTTCTTGCTGTGCTCCTATGGGTACAATCTCAATAGCCGCCAGTCCCCCCATTATGCCATTATGGACTTAAATGGGGACGCCCATTCTATTCATGAAATTTATATGGTTATGGAGAAAGTCATCCCTCGCTACAACGACTTCGCCTTTTGGTCTCATTTTCGGATGAGCCGACAGAGATGGTCGCCTCGCTTCAGGTCCTTAGGAAACTATGCAGTTGTTTGTTTTTTTATGTATTATTTCTTACATTGTGAGCCTAGAAAATCTCAAGTGTTATTATATACAGCCGGGAAAAACTATTGGATATAAAAGCTATGTAAAATTACCAACAGTACAACCAGGAATACGTCTTTCCTAATGCGGATCCTTTGTTCGGACCTTCACCCTGGACATGGGATCTTATCCCAGAGGCCGATCCAAAACAACACGGTCGCCGCAGGAGAGGCAGACGGAGTGGCCTACTGGTCAGATCAGAAGGTGAGCACACCATCCACCGCTTCCAGAACATATTACTCGCCAATGTCCAATCTCAAGATGATAAGGTGGACGAAATTAGGGCATGACTTGCCTTCCAGAGAGACATCAGAGATTGTAACATTCTCTGTTTCGAGGAAACATGGCTCACTCGGGATATGTTGTCAAAGTCGCATTCTGGATCATTGCTMCTCTAACTTCCCACGATACATACAAAGCCCTCCCTGCCCTGCCTTCGGCATATCTGACCGTGCTCAGGTCTAGCCAAAGCTGGTCTGACCAATCGGATTCCACGCTTCAAGATTGCTTCGATCATGTGGGCTGGGATATGTTCCGGATAGCCTCAGACAACAACATTGATGTATATGCTGACTGTGTGAGCGAGTTTATTAGCAAGTGCATCGGAGATGTCGAATCCACCGTGACAATTAAAACCTTTCCTAACCAGAAACCGTGGATTGGCGGAAGCATTCACGCAAAACTGAAAGCGTTAACCATTGCTTTTAATCAAGGCAAGGAGCATGACCGAATACAAACAGTGCAGCTATTCCCTCTGCAAGGCAATCAAACAAGCAGAGAGTCAGTATAGAGACAAAATAGAGTCGCAATTCAACGGCTCGAACACGAGACGTATGTGGCAGGGTCTGCAGTCAATCACAGATTACAAAAAGAAAACAAGCCCCGTCGCGGACATCGACGTTTTGCTACCACGCACCCTTAAGGGGCCCCAGTGTTGAGGATCAGCAGGGTGGAGATGTTGTTTCCTACCTTCACCACCTGGGGGAGACCCTGGGTCTCGACCCTGCCCTGTGCAACTGAGTCCTGGACTTTCTGACGGGCCACCCCCAGGTGGTGAAAGTAGGAAACAACATCTCCACCCTGCTGATCATCAACACTGGGGCCCCACAAGGGTGCGTTCTCAGCCCGCTCCTGTACTCCTTATTCTTCCACGACTGTGTGGCCATGCACGGTTCCAACTCAATCATCAAGTTTGCGACGACACGACAGTGGTAGGCTTGATTACCAACAACAACGAGACGGTCTACAGGGAGGAGGTGAGGGCCCTCGGAGTGTGGTGTCAGATGATCGTGGACTTCATGAAACAGCAGAGGGAGCACCCCCCATCCACATCGATGGGGCAGTAGCAGAGAAGGTGGGATGTTTTAAGTTCCTCGACATACACATCAAGGACAAACTGAAATGGTCCACCCACACAGACAGCGAGGTGAAGAAGGAGCAACAGCGACCTCTTCAACCTCAGCAGGCTGAAGAAATATGGCTTGTCACCTAAAACACTCACTAAATTTTACAGATGCACAATCAAGAGCATTCTGTCGGGCTGTATCACCACCTGGTACGGTAACTGCACCGCCCTCAACCGCAAGGCTCTCCAGAGGGTAGTGCGGTCTGCACAACGCATCAAACTACCTGTCCTCCAGGACACCTACAGCACTGATGTCACAGGAAGGCCAAAAAGATCATCAAGGACAACAACCACCCGAGCCACTGCTTGTTCACCCCGCTATCATCAAGAAGGCGAGGTCAGTACAGGTACATCAAAGATGGGACCGAGAGACTGAAAAACAGCTTCTATCTCAAGGCCATCAGACTGCTAAACAGCAATCACTAACTCAGAGAGGCTGCTGCCTACATTGAGACCCAATCACTGGCCACTTTAATAAATGGATCCCTAGTCACTTTATACAATGCACTCTAAATAATGCCACTTTAATAACATTAACATATCTTACATTACTCATATCCCATGTATATACTGTATTTTACACCATCTATTGCTCATCCATATACTTACATGTACATATTTTCATTCACCCCTTTAGATTTGTGTGTATTAGGTAGTTGTTGGGGAATTGTTAGATTACTTGTTAGATATTACTGCACTGTCGGAACTAGAAGCACAAGCATTTCTCTATACTCGTATTAACATCTGCTAACCATGTGTATGTGACAAATAACATTTGATTTGAAATATCTTAGGTCAATAAGTATTCAACCCCTTTGGAATGGTAAGCCTAAATAAGTTCAAGAGTAAAACATGTGCTTAACAAGTCACATAATAAATTGCATGGAATCACTCCGTGTGCAATAATAGTGTTAAACATGATTTTTGAATGACTACTTTACAGTATCTCTGTGCCCCACACCTACATTATCTGTAAAGTCCCTCAGTCGAGCAGTGAACTTCAAACACAGATTCAACCACAAACACCAGTGAGTTTTTCCAATGCCTCTCAAAGAAGGGCACCTTTTGGTAGATGGGTAAAAATAAAAAAAGCAGACATTGAATTTCCCTTTGAGCATGGTGAAATTACTAATTACACTTTGGATGGTGTATCACTAACATAGAGAGCCTGCTGCCAACATACAGACTGAAATCTCTGGACACTTTAATTAATGGACTTAATAAAAGTATCACTAGTCACTTTAAATAACGTCACTTTAATAATGTTTAAATATCCTACATTACTCATCTCATATGTATATACTGTATTCTATACCATCTACTGCATCTTGCCTATGCCGCGCGGCCATCGCTCATCCATATATTTATATGTACATATTCGTATTCATCCCTTTACATTTCTGTGTGTAAGTTAGTTGTTGTGAATTTGTTAGATTACTTGTTAGATATTAGTGCATTGTCGGAACTAGAAGCACAAGCATTTCGCATTAACAGCTGCTAACCATGTGTATGTGACCAATAAAATTTGATTTGGAAACCTTTCAGGTAATTTGCATGTCTAGACGGCCTCTTTGTTTTGATTAAAGTAGTCTTAATAAAGTTAAGCGTCACTGAAATCCCCAATGATTGCAGCATCTAGTTAGCTATCTATCTATAAGTAATTGCAAATGCACACCAGCCAGCAAGTTAGTTGACCGTCCAGACAGCTGGCTGGGTGAGGTGTACAGTCAACCAACCAGACGGCCGGGGTGTGATAACTGATAGGCTATAAAAATGCAATACCGTACCCAATTACTTTATAATCAGTAAAATTGTTATTTATGCACATTTGTAATGAGCACGATGTGAGACAGAGAGCTGGTTTCAAGCGCAGGGCGCAGCAGGTGTTTATTTGTAAGGGACCGCAGGGGGAGGCAGGTAGCTGGGTCCAGGGGCAGGCAGAAGGTCATACACAGGGGGTCCAAAAAGGCAACAATACAGGCAGGGAAAAGGCTAGTAACGTCGTCCGGGAGATCAGGCAATAAGTTGATAACAGGAAATCCGATAGGCTAAAGTACAGGCAGGGAATAGGCAAAAGGCGTTGTTAGTGAGGCAGGAAAAAAACTATTATACATGGGAGGATCAAAACTACGGGAAAAACAGGTCTCCGAATAGAAGTGTGTCACAAAACAAACAATACCTCACAATGATGGGGTGCAAAGAACGGAACTAAATAGTGTGTGATAATGACAAACAGGTGTGTGAACAGGTCATCAGAATTCAGGTGATTGGGATCTGGAGCGTGAGCTGCGTTCAGGGGATCTACGTATTTGAGAGTGTGAGTTGGAAGCAGACGTTGCAACGTTATACAGTAAGTACTGTATATTATTTATGAGGCCCCTTATCTATCAACACTTGCCACAAAGGGCACATAATTCAAATGTAGCCTACATTGTGAACAGTAAGACTATAATGAACAATAGATAATTGTATCGTTAATAATTGCCTCTGTGTTACAGTGGTGAAGGACAAAACACTAACATGACAGAATACAATTTTGTTTTGTTTTTCAGATATTGTGTGAGGAACTCAACCCTCTGGTTCCATACAGAGGAGAACGCCTGTAGGATCGCATGTTGGCCTTTCTGTGGCTGTTGGCCAAACAGCAGAGTTTTTGTGGCGTTTCCGACCTCTTTGCAAAGGGATTTTGCTCCAGTAACTGCTCCAAATAGTAGATGGCCTGAACCAGCTTATGACCACCTACATAAAGTGACAAACACCCACCCAGTTTCTAGTTCTGGAGGCTTGGTTCSAGAGGATCAGAGGGTTCCCTGGTGTGATTGGGTGCATACATGTTGATGGCACTCACATTCCCATCAGGGGGCCTTCCGAAATACGGGATGCCTACATAAATCGTAAAGGCCAGCCCAGCTTCCAGCTGCAAGCTGTGTGCGGCATGGCTATGCGGGCAAAAAACGTAAAGGCCCACCCTCTGCCAGAGCAGTACCACCTCTTGGGCTACTGCTTATCCCCTAAGCCTGGATCTACATGTGCCATTCGGGGACAATGGTCAACTATTGGACGAGCACAAGAGATTGAAGCAGATCCACCCGAGTCCAAATTGAGACGTCCTTTGGGCTGTTAAAGTGCAAAGGGAGTAGGCTCCAACTTCTGAACATGCTGCTGCTGGAGAAAATCACAGATATCATGGCCAATGCTTGAGTCATCCACAACATTTTAAAATGTTTTTATTTAAACTTTATTTAACTGGGTCTCATTCAACATGGTCCTCATCCATTAGGGCAGTACCAGTCTTACAGTACCAGTCAAAAGTTTGGACACACGTACTCTTTCAAGGGTTTTTCTCTATTTTTACCATTTCCGACATTGTAGAATTATAATAAAGACATCAAAACTATGCWATAACACACATGGAATCATGTAGTAACCAAAATAAGTGTTAAACAATTCAAAATATATTTTAGATTTTAGATTCTTCAAGGTACTGTAGCCATCCTTTGCCTTGATGACAACTTTGCACATGCTTGGCATTCTCTCAACCAGCATAACCTGTAATGCTTTTCCAACTGTCTTGAAGGAGTTCCCACATATGCTGAGCACTTGTTGGCTGCTCACTCTGCGGTCCAACTCATCCAAAACCATCTTTTTGGGTTGAGGTCATCTGATGCAGCAATCCATCACACTTCTTCTTGGTCAAATAGCCCTTACACAGTCTGGAGGTGTATTGGGTCATTGTCCTGTTGAAAAACAATTGATAGTCCTACTAAGCGCAAACTAGATGGGATGGTGTATCGCTGCAGAATGCTGTGGTAGCCATGCTGGTTAAGTGTGCCTTGAATCCTAAATAAATCACTGACAATGTTACCAGCAAAGCACCCCCACACCATCGCACCTCCTCCTCCATGCTTCACGCTGGGTACCACACATGCAGAGATCATCCATTCACCTACTCTGCATCTCACAAAGACACAGCGGTTGAAACCAAAAATCCCAAATATGGACTCATCAGACAAAAGGACAGATTTCCACAAGGTCTAATGCCCATTGTTTCTTGGCCCAAGCAAGTCTCGTCTTCTTATTGGTGTCCTTTAGTAGTGGTTTCTTTGCTGCAATTTGACCACGAAGGGCTGATTCACGCAGTCTCCTCTGGACAGTTGATGTTGAGATGTGTCTGTTACTTGAACTCCGTGAAGCATTTATTTGGGCTGCAATTTCTGAGGCTGGTAACTCTAATGAACTTATCCTCTGCAGCAGAGGTAACTCTGGGTCTTCCTTTCCTGTGGCGGTCTTCATGAGAGTCAGTTTCAATATAGCTCTTGATGGTTTTTGCGACTGCACTTGAAGAAACTTTCAAAGTTCTTGAAATGTTCCGCATTGACTGACCTTCATATCTTAAAGCAATGACAGACTGTCATTTCTCTTTGCTTATTTGAGCTGTTCTTGCCATAATATGGACTTGGTCTTTTACCAAATAGGGCTATCTTCTGTGTACCACACCTACCTTGTCACAACACAACTGATTTGCTCAAACGCATTAAAAAGGAACAAGGCTCGCTTGTTAATTAAAATTCATTACAGGTGACTACCTCATGAAGCTGTTTGAGAGAAAGCCAAGAGTGTGCAAAGCTGTCATCAAGGCAAAGGGTGGCTACTTTGAAGAATCAAAAATATATTTTGATTTGCTTAAAAAAATGTGGGTTGTGGCCCTCYGGAACCAGGCTGTCCAGAAGAGGGACAACATAATGCACCTGCTCTTCAAAAATGTATAATTGTTGTTGATACATTTTTTCTGGTGTCCATGTTTAAAGTAATAGCACTTTCAATGGTTGAGGTGCTTGACATGCTGTAGAATGTAATGGAATAAAATAACTTTTACAGAAATAACTTAGTTTTGCAGAGAGAACAAGATAAGAACTGACAGGGAAAACAGACAAACATTTTCTATGAGATTGCATACATAAATAACAAGACTATAAAATTGAAAAACATTTAAAAAATGGATTTAATTGACTATAAAATTGAGAAACAATGATCGACTTCAATTAACAATCACTGCTCATAAAAAAATAAATAATAAGTATTTACTTCAATTTCACAATCACTGTTTCAGGCCTACAATAGATAGTCCTATAATCTAACAATATAATGCTTATCTTTATACAAAATATTCTGATAGAAAATTTACAAATTAGCCTCCTTCTGTACATCTATATCTGTATAGCAGACGCAGTAGCCATCTGACATAAAGAAATGCATGTTGGTGTTGTAGCCTGCCACCAGCAWATCTCTATCTCTCTTTCTCTATCTCTCTGGGGTTAGGCCTAAGCTTCTCTTCCTTCATATAGGCTATATATAATACATGAACAAAAGTATGTGGACACCTGCTCGTCAAACATCTCATTTCAAAATCATGGACAGTAATATGGAGTTGATCCCCCATTTGCTGCTATAACAGCCTCCACTCTTCTGGGAAGACTTTCCACTAGATGTTGGAACATTGCTGCAGGGACTTTCTTCCATTCAGCCACAAGAGCATTAGTGAGGTCAGGCACTGGTTTTGGGCGATAAGGCCTGGCTCGCAGTCGGCGTTCCAATTCCTCCCAAAGGTGTTCGATGGGGTTCGAGGTCAGGGCTCTGTGCAGGCGAGTCAAGTTCTCCCACAGAAATCTAGACAAACCATTTCTGTATGGACCTCGCTTTGTACAGMCGATTTTTATGCGCTACGCTCTTCAGCACTGGGAGGTCTCGTTCTGTGAGCTTGTGTAGCGTACCACTTCGCGGCTGAGCTGTTGTTGCTCCTAGACGTTTCCACTTCACAATAACAGCACTTACAGTTGACTGGGGCAGCTCTAGTAGGGCAGAAATTTGACGAACTGACTTTTTGGAAAGTTGGCATCGGATGCCATCATTGTAAATAAAAATAAATTACAATAAAAATGATGGTGCCACGTTGAAAGTAACTGAGCGCTTCAGTACGGGCCATTCTAATGACAATGTTTGTCTATGGAGATTGCAGGGCTGTGTGCTTGATTTTATACACTTTTGGCTGAAATAGCCAATGCACTAATTTTAAAGGGTGTCCACATACTTTCGTATATATACTAAATACAAATCTATAAATGGTATAGTTGACACTGCCCAATAATAATTGTGGGATGTGTTCCTGTTATTAGTGGTCTGTGTTGGACATAGAGACTGGTCTGAGACCTGTGTGCCTGGACAGGTTCAGACCTGAGGAGGTCCAAGTCTCCCCTAACCACTGGTACAGGATCAGATTTATTCAATTTTGTAATGGTTAACCTTAGGATGGTGTGAATGTTTATAATAATTGTGGGAGTAGTTACATTTGTCCTTACGAAACAAGATTGCAATTAGAGTGCAGTATAACTGCGGTATGGTGCAAATACTGTGTCCAAAATATTTTTTTTTACTGCAGTAATTTTGCTGYATAACTGAAGCTGGAGTGCAGTTTAACTTACTCCACAATTACTGCATCCAAAATGCCACAGTCGACTGCAGTTAATGCAAGGGATCCCCCTCCGTAAGGGGGTGCAAGGTGACTGAGTTGATACATACTGTGTTGAAGACAGATAAAGTCATTCATGTTTCCTACTAGCTAACTATGGTGTCTGTGTCTCCTCACTTCATAACTTAACAATCATAACTATGATTATCTTGTAACACCTAACCACAGATGAAATGGGAAACCATTAGCTAGCTAGGTTCACTTTTACTGTTAGCTAGCTAGCGTTAGCTAGATCACATAACGTTGAATGGCTAACTGTATCTTTAGCTAGGCTATTTCATTACCAAAATCCATATTTGTTGATCAACTAAAAAAATGAACAGATGGGTATCTAGATAGCTAGCTAGCTAAGTATTTACACGCTATACTGTTACTGTTTTGTGATAGTTAGCTACAAGTTGGCTTACCTTTTTCTCCAGTAGCCCCAGTGTGCATCTCTCTCGCCTGTAACGTTACAACAAGTCAAGAGGGTCAAAAAAGATGGAAAACCTAAACAAAATAATATGAAAGGTCAATAGACACAAAGTAGAAAAGCCATACGTGATGAATATAATGTCTATTACGTTTAGGTCTTCAATACATATGTAAATAATATCGACTCACTTGAATCCATCTCGGCAAAGTCCATTTTCTCTTCGTCGCCCGCTACCTTTTTGAGCCTCGTTGCCTCAAACTGTATATATTCATTATACGTTAACGAGCATTTGCTAACGTTAGCGAACGTTCGCAAACTATTCTCCTTGTTGAACACRCCTCCGGTAACCTGTAGGTACTGGACCTTAAAGTCCACTTCCAAAAAGTTGTGGACATGATGTTGATAGTCTGTTGATAGTTTTTTGAGCATCTATAGTAGGACTTTCCAAATAAAGAGTTACCCAAATAGGTATTGGAAMCTCAATGTGAAGATTGAAATATGCCTTTGGGTTAAAGTTAGCCGTCACTAAGTATACACAATGCATTTATGGGCTACGTAACGACCAACAACTCTACACACTCCTATGCAGGTAAATCCCATCTTCTGTTATCTCTGAATACCTGCTTTGCTGTAGGGGTGGCCAACCCACCTCCTGGAGAGCCACTGGGAGTGCAGGGTTTTGCTCCAGCCCTGCTCTAATACAACTGAGTCAGCTAATCAAAGTCTTCCTGAAGAGCAGCTGATCAGTAGAAGCAAGTTTGCTAGAGATGGGCAAAAGCATGCACAACCAGTAGCTAGTGAGGTTGTGTTAAGTCCTAACCTTAAACCCTCATCTCCATATCACCCACTCACACCCTATTCTCAGTTCTCTTACCTAGCACCACTTTCTGGGACGAGTTGGAGGAGACGGGCATTCCATTGAAAGGCGGCCAGATATCCACGAAGTCCGAAGACAGAGTGGTCAGCTTGTTGCTGGAGATATCCAGATAGGTGATGTTGACCAGGTATGGGGTAGCCTCCACGGCCACAGTGGTCAAGCGGTTGTTGTGAAGATCCAGCGTCCTCAGACTGGGCATCTCCTTCAGGGACTTCCAGGGGAAGGTGGAAAACAGGTTCCCGTCCAGACGCAGTTCGTGGAGGACCTTGAGGTTGTAGAAGGCGGCAGCGTCCACAGAGGTGATAGAGTTATAGGTGATCCACAGGTAGCGCAGGTCGTTCAGGTAGTAGAAGGCCTCGGTGGGGATGCGCCGCACAGCCGTCTTCTCCACCCGCAGTTTGACCGTATCTATGGGGACGTTGACCGGAATGTCGGACATGTCTGGGTCATTGCATAGCACCGATCTGAGAGGAACAGAAAACATGGACTTGGTTTAAATATGTTTGTTAATGTGTAACTCTGTGTTGTTGTTTTTGTTGCACTGCTTTGCTTTATCTTGGCCAGGTTGCAGTTGAAAATGAGACCTTGTTCTCAACTGGCCTACCTGGGTAAATAAAGGTGAAATAAATAAAATATAAAAATTATACATACAAAAGAATGTGGACACCCCCTTAAATGTGTGGATTCGGCTATTTCAGCCACACACATTGCTGACAGGTGTATGAAATCGAGCACATAGCCATGCAATCTTCATAGACAAACATTGGCAGTAGAATGGCCTTACTGAATAACTCAGTGACTTTCAACAGAGTGGAGGCTGTTATAGCGTCAAAAGGGGGGACCAACTCCATATTAATGCCCATGATTTTGGAATGAGATGTTCGACGAGCAGCTGTCCACATACTTTTGGTCATGTAGTTTGCATCACAAATCTTTCCTCTCTCCGTTCCATGGAGTTATCATTTTTCTGGATTGGTCAAATCTAGGGATCCATTACATAGCTTCGGCCTATCAAGTCTAGTCAGATAAGTGATTACAATTCAGGGGAGGGGTTCAGTCTGTGTCCTTGAGAACCACAGGGTGTGCAGGATTTTGTTTCAGCCCAGTAGCCTACTAAACTACCTGATTCATCTGATAATCCAGCACTTAATATGTTGAGTCATGTGTGTTAGTGCTGGGCTGGTACAAAAGCCCAGACAACGGACCAGGATTATAGACCTCTGAGCTGGATGGCATGTAGGCTTATACTTTGTGCTTCCACCTGCACAGTTTATTTCTTACATACTTGTGGAACTTTAGAAAAGTTTTTCTATCATCCTCTTCCTTTATCTACTTGCAAGCAGACTGTTTTTCAAGACTCCAAAAATGTCCAGAACTCTTGAATTCCGGCCATCCTAAACGTGTGATAGATATTGAGAGAGAAAAAAAAGTGCTCCTCTATTGAACTCATAATAAATCTAAGAGGGGCCTTATGTGAATTATTAGAGACCTTTGGATCACATGTTCTACTACTCTATATCTGTATATTCAATCAAACCTACAATCCAGTTTCCAGGGGAAAACAAACAGCAAACCTCCTACACGTCTGCTAGAATGAATGAATGAATTTGATAAAAATTAAAATAAATACTGAGAAGGACCCACTGTCTTGACATAATAATTAATCCAAATGTAAATGTTTCGTAGTTGCCAGATGGCAAAACAGGTAAAATAATCACAATAAAACTGATGAATTATGATAGTTATTATACAGTCATGGACCATTTTAAAAAGATAGTGATGCTGTAAATCTGTGGAAAAGGGTCCAGATTACACTATAATAAAATATCTATAGACACCRTCCTCTAAGAAACAATCGTAAATACCTGGTCCCCGTTCCATCACTCCGTCCGTGGTAAACACAAGTGCACTGGGAAGGACAGAAGGAATGGGCCACACTGAAGCAGCACAAGAAGACATGGGCGTAGAGAAGAYGATGCATGGTTCACCAAATCAACCGAAAGTGCTCACATCACAAGGTCAGGAGAAAGAGGAGAGGAAAACACATCCGAATTCATTTCGAAAGGTCGAAAATATCATCTTAGAAAGGAAAAAATATGAATAGTCCCTGAGTCCTGAACACACAAGAAGTGCTTACAGGTGATCCATTATTAGGATGGGAGAAGGGGGAGGGGGAGGACAGTGAGACCAGATTAGCGTAGGATATTACGAGGCAGACTAGGTCACGCAAGCCAGGACAGGGAGGATGGAAATCAGCCTTGGGGTCACGAGCGCTAATCGGCTACCACACTTCTGCCAGGGGAGGTCCCCCCCCAACACACACACACGCACGCACGCGCGCGCGCCGCAGCACGCACACACAACGCACGCACGCACGCACACACACACACACCACACACCACCACCACACAACACAACACACAACACACACACAACACACACAACACACACACACACACACACACACACACACACAGCCTTTGTCAGTCTATCCAGCCCTGGCCTGCCCCTATGCCTTTACACTGCTGACTCCTCTTACAGCTCTTCTAACCTACACTGTTATGGCACTAGCCGTGCCGTGCTGACACTGGTTGGGCCTTTCCTAAGGTTGCGTGAGGGGCTCCAAGTGACACAAAGGTGCAAGCTGTAGTCTGGGGAGTGATTATCTCCCTGGAGGGGATGATGGGGGTGTTTGGGAGGCCAGACTGTACTGGGCATGGACTGACAGCTCAACAACATGGCCTCCAGAACAACACACCATACACACACACACAGGAAACTATGACATAAGTAGTGCTTGAGGTTCCATATTCAACTCAGTCTAGAGTAATGTAGTTGATGGACCACAGGAGACAATTTAAGTTTGTGTTTGATGTATTTGCAGTTATAAAAGCTAATTAAAGTACATAAATGGGCTTAAATATTAGAAATGTATGGGCTGATGTTGAAAAAATTAATGGCTATGCCTGATATTTGGGGGGAGTCGGGATATTAGTTGAAAGATTTAATATTTGTTGAAATATTATCAAGCATATAATGTACTGCCAATATGGTATTTTACATAAGGATTTCCTTCAGTGACGTGCCAGGTGAATATATCAGTAATGTAAGAAGAATGTATCTGTATTGCGTCTGTGTGTAGCTGGTGTAGATGAGTCAGGCGCAGGACAGCAGATATGAGTAATGTACGCAATTTACTCAACAATAATCACAATACACGTCAAATAAAAGTCCACAATAACGGACCGCAATACAATAAACAAATCACTGACAACCAACATGGTGGAACAGAGGGTTAAATAATGAACAAGTAATTGGGGGATTGAAACCAGGTGTGTAAGACAAGGACAAAACAAATGGAAAATGAAAAGTGGATCGGCGATGGCTAGAAGGCCGGTGACGTCGACTGCCGCCCGAACAAGGAGAGGGACCGACTTCGGCGGAAGTCGTGACATTATCTTGAATGAGCTGCGCCTGTTATCTAAATCTAAAAGGCGTGATGTTCAAATCCACTGTGTAGAAATAGCTACTTCACACATCTATTGCATGGAGAACATGAAAATACACTTATTTCTAGGAAAGATGGATACGTTTACTCAACAAAACAGAATAGTGATACATGATTTGCGATTTTTATATATTTAGCTATGAGTAGATCAGAAACAAATTGTTGCTGGTCTTAGCTTGATCGTGACTAAGAGAAAGAAGGTTATCTAGTGGTAGAATAGCAGTTGGTTGGGTAGTACTTTTGCCTGTGTGGGTAATACAGCAATACATACATACATACATACATACATACATACATACATACATACATACATACATACATACATACATACATACATACATACATACATACATACATANACATACATACATACATACATACATACATACATACATACATACATACATACATACATACATACATACATACATACATACATACATACATACATACAGTGCATTCGGAAAGTATTCAGACCCCTTGACTTTTTCCACATTTTGTTACGTTACAGCCTTATTATAAAACTGATTAAATAATTGATTTCTCTCATCAATCTACGCACAATACCAGATAATGACAAAGTAAAAACATACATTTTTTGAAATATCATATTAACATAAGTTTTCAGACCCTTTACTCAGTACTTTGTTGAAGAACCTTTGGCAGCAATTACAGCCTCAAGTCTTCTTGGGTATGACGCTACAAGCTTGGCACACCTATATTTGGGGAGTTTCTCCCATTCTTCTCTACAGATCCTCTCAAACTCTGTCAGGTTGGATGGAGAGTGTCGCTGCACAGCTATTTTCAGGTCTCTCCAGAGATGTTAGATCGGGTTGAAGTCCGGGCTCTGGCTGGGCCACTCAAGGACATTCAGAAACTTGTCCCGAAGCCACTCCTATGTTTTCTTGGCTGTGTGCTTAGGGTCGTTGTCCTTCACACTAGTCTGAGGTCCTGAGCACTCAGGAGCAGGTTTTAATCAAGGATCTCTCTGTACTTGGCTCCGTTTATCTTTCCCTCTATCCTGACTAGTCTCCCAGTCCCTGCCGCTGAAAAACATACCCACAGCATGATGCTGCCACCACCATGCTTCACCGTAGGGATGGTGCCAGGTTTCCTTAAGACGTGACGCTTGGCATTCAGGCCAAAGAGTTCAATCTTGGTTTCATCAGATCAGAGAATCTTGTTTCTCATGGTGTCAGTCCTTTAGGTGCCTTTTGGCAAACTCCAAACGGGCTGTCTTATGCCTTTTACTGAGGAGTGGCATCCGTCTGCCCACTCTACCATAAAGGCCTAAATGGTAGAGTGCTACAGAGATGTTTGTCCTTCTGGAAGGTGCTCCCATCTACACAGRGGAACTCTGGAGCTCTGTCAGAGTGGCCATCAGGTTATTGGTCACCTCCCTGACCAAGGCCCTTCACCCCCTATTGCTCAGTTTGGCTGGGCGGCCAGCTCTAGGAAGAGTCTTGGTGGTTCCAAACGTTTTCCACTTAAATATGATGGAGGCCACTGTTCTTGGGGATCTAAATATGCAGCAGAATTTTTTTGGTACCATTCTCCAGATCTGTGCCTCGACACAATGGTTTTTGCTCTGAAATGCACTGTCAACTGTGGGACCGTATATTGACAGGTGTGTGCCTTTCCAAATCATGTCCAATCAATTGAATTTACCACAGGTGGACTCCAATCAAGTTGTAGAAACATCTCAAGGATGATACATGGAAAGGATGCACAGGATACATACAGGATGCACCTGAGCTCAATTTTGAGTCTCATAGCAAAGGGTCTGAATACTTATGTAAATACGGTATTTCCATTTTTTTTATTTAACACGTCTTTGTCATTATGGGGTATTGTGTGTATATTGATGAGGAAAAACATGTATTTAATACATTTTAGAATTAGATCGTAACGTAACAAAATGTGGGAAAAGGGAAGGGGCCTGAATACTTTCCGAATTAACTGTACATGCTTGCTCAATAATATTACATTTTATCTGTAAAAAGCTTTTCAAAAACCCAAAGTGCCACAAAAATGTATATATTAAAACATCAGCTCAATAAAAACACATATGGCATCTCTGCTTCTAGCTCCTAAGCAACTTTGCAGTATTTCGTTTTTTTGTGAGTTATTTCTTACATTATTAGCCAAGAATTTTTTTGTGTTAATACATACAGCCGGAAATAACTTTCGATCCTTTGCTCGTACCCCCCAGGGTAATTTCATTTATTCTAGAGGCTGCTCCAAAACACTGCTGGCGGAGAAGAGGTATTCGGAGTGGACTTCTAGTCTGACTCAGGAGGCGTGCACACCATCCACCGCTTCAGAGTAAATTACTCGCTAAATGTTAAGTATCTTAATAATAAAGTAGACGAGCTCAGAGCGATGATCTCCTTTCAGAGAGACATCAGGGATTGTAACATACTCTGTTTTACGGGAAACATGGCTCTCTCTGGATATACTGTCCCCATCCATACAGCCAGCTGGGTTCTCAGAACATCGCACAGACAGAAATAAAGAACTCTCAGGGAAGAAGAAAGGTGGGGGTGTATGTTTCCTGATTAACTACTCATGGTGTGATTGTGATAACACGCAGAAACTCAAGTCCTGTTCACCCAACCTGGAATAGCTCATAATAAATAACCTCTCACTCGACATCAACAAAACAAAGGAGCTAATCTTGGACTTCAGGAAACAGCAGAGGGAGCAAGCCCCTATCCACATCGACGAGACCATAGTGGAGAAGGTGGAAAGCTTCATGTTCCTCGGCATACACATCACTGACGATCTGAAATGGTCAACCCTATCATCCAGACAGCGAGGTCAGTACAGGTGCACCAAAGCTGGGATTGAGAGACTTAAAAACAGCTTCAATCTCAAGGCCATCAGATTGTTAAATAGCCATCACTAGCTGGCTTCCACCCAGTTACTAATTAAACTAAAGTAAAAAATAAATAAAAAGTAACACAATAAAATAATAATGTGGCTATGTACACGGGGTAACGGTTTTGAGTCAATTTTGAGTCGACAACCGTGCGGGGATGCAAGGTTGTCGAGGTCATTTGTACAAGTCGGAAGTTTACATACACTTAGGTTGGAGTCATTAAAACTCGTTTCTCAACAACTCCACAAATTTCTTGTTAACAAACTATAGTTTTGGCAAGTCGGTTGGGACATCTACTTTGTGCATGACACAAGTAATTTTTCCAACACTTGTTTACAGACATATTATTATAGTTATAACTCACTGTATCACAATTCCAGTGGGTCAGAAGTTTACATACACTAAGTTGAATGTGCCTTTAAACAGCTTGGAAAATTCCAGAAAATGATGTCATGGCTTTAGAAGCTTCTGATATGCTAATTGACATCATTTGAGTCAATTGGAGGTGTACCTGTGGATGTATTGCAAGGCCTTCCTTTAAACTCAGTGCCTCTTTGCTTGACATCATGGGAAAATCTAAAGAAATCAGCCAAGACCTCAGAAAAAGATTGTAGCCCTCTATAAGTCATCCTCATCCTTGGGAGCAATTTCCAAACGGCTGAAGGCATCACATTCATCTGTATAAACACCATGGAACCACGCAGCCATCATACCGCTCAGGAAAGAGACACGTTCTGTCTCCTAGAGATGAACGTACTTTGGTGCAAAAAGTTAAAATCAATCCCAGAACAACAGCAAAGGACCTTGTGAAGATGCTGGAGGAAACAGGTACAAAAGTATCTATATCCACAGTAAAACGAGTTCTATATTGACATAACCTGAAAGGCCGCTCAGCAAGGAAGAAACCACTGCTCCAAAACCGCCATATAAAAGCCAGACTACGGTTTGCAACTGCACATGGGGACAAAGATCGTACTTTTTGAAGGAATGTCCTCTGGTCTGATGAAACAGAAATAGAACTGTTTGGCCATGATGGCCATCATTATGTTTGGAGGAAAAAGGGGGAGGCTTGCAAGCCAAAAAACTCCCAAATCCCAAATGTGAAGCACGGGGGTGGCAGCATCATGTTGTGGGGGTGCAGAAGGTACTGACTGGTGCACTTTACAAAATAGCAAAGTAGCAGCAATTTAAAAACAATGCGTCTGTAACGAAACTCTAGTTCTTCCTCCTCCTCAGACGAGGAGAGGAGAGAGGGATCAGGATGCACCAATGTGCAGCGAGGTATGTAGACATAATGAATATATTAGACACGACGAACACTGACACGAACTATACTTGAATATTACAAAATAACAAACAAACAACGTAGACTGACCTGAACATGCAAACCTACATAACGAAAGCACGCATGAACAGGAAAGAAACGAACGAGACGAGACAGTACCGTGTGGTGCAAATAAACACAGACACAGCGACAACCACCCACAAACAAACAGTGTGAAAACACCACCTATATATGTTCTCAATCAGAGGAAAACGTCAAACACCTGTCTCTGATTGAGAACCATATAGGCTAATTTCAAGTGACCTAAACAAGGAACACAAAACATATAATGCCCCCCCAACTCACGCCCTGACAACTAAACACATACAAAAATAACATAAAACAGGTCAGGAACGTGGACAGAACCCCCCTTAAGGTGCGAACTCCGGACGCACCACAAAAAAGTCTAGGGGGGGTCTGGGTGGGCATCTGTCCGCGCGGCGGCGGCTCTTGGCGCAGGACGTGGATCCCATCCCACCATAATAAATCCCCGCTTCTGTGGCCTCCTCAGGTGGCGACCCTCGCCACCGGACCTGTGGACTGGGAACCCTAGACATGGGTCCGCCTGGATTTAGGGCAGCCCCGGACTGAGGGACGGCAGCTCCGGACTGAGGGACAAACACGGACTGGTTGGCGATCCTGGCTGGCTGGCTCTGGCGGATCCTGGCTGGATGACGGCTCTGGCTGGTCATGGCTCGGCTGACGGCTCTGGCTGGTCATGGCTCGCTGACGGCTCTGGCTGGTCATGGCTCGCTGACGGCTCTGGCTGGTCATGGCTCGCTGACGGCTCTGGCTGGTCATGGGCTCGCTGACGCTCTGGCTGTCATGCGCTCGCTGACGGCTCTGGCTGGTCATGGCTGGACGGCTTAGGCTGGTCCTGGCTGGTCTGAGGCTGGTCCTGGGGCTGGAGGCTCTGAGGCTGGGTCCGGTCTGGACGGCTCTGAAGGCTGGTCCTGGCTGGACGGCTCTGAAGGCTGGTCCTGGCTGGACGGCTCTGGCTGATGCCGTCTGTGCGGAAGGCTCTGGCTGATCCGGTCTGGCGGAAGGCTCTGGCTGATCCGGTCTGGCGGAAGCGTCTGGCTGATCCGGTCTGGCGGAAGGCTCTAGCGGCTGCTGTCTGGCGGACGGCTCTTAGGCTCTGGCAGAGGGCGGCTTTCCGGTCGTGGCAGACGGGCGGCTTTGCAGACTCATGGCAACGGGCTTCAGGCGCCGTTGGGACGGGCAGTTCAGGCGCCATTGGGCAGCAAGTACGGGCAGTTGCAGACGGGCAGTCAGGCGCGCAGTTTATGACGCCAGCCGGCAGGTTCAGGCGCCGCTGGGCAGACGGGCACACCTGTAGGGAGGAGACGGAGAGACAGCCTGGTGCGTGGGGCTGCCACAGGACCCACCAGGCTGGAGAGACCTACAGGAGGCTTGATGTTAAAAGGCACCTGAAGGACCGGGCTGTGGGGGGCACTGGAGCTCTGGTGCGCAGCCTTGGCACCACTCCCCCAGGCTGGCATACTACTCCAGCCCGTACCCTCCAGAGTGCAGGCACAGGTTGAACCGGGCTGTGGATGAGCACTGGAGATCTATGCCTACTACACGCACTTCTCCCTTAGGCTCCACTCCCACATTAGCCCGGTACGAGCGGAGTGTAGGCATAGGAGCACTGCACCCTCCCCGCACCCCGGAGACACAGCACGCAGAGCCAGCGCAGGATACCCTGGACCGAAACTGCGTACCGGAGACCAGACGTGCTGAGCAGGCACAATACGCCCCGGCTGGATGCCCACACCAGCTTGACACTTTCGGGGGCTGCCCTATAGCCACCGGGCTATGGCACGCACTGGCGACACCGTGCGCTTAACCGCATAACACGGTGCCTGACCAGTGACAGTTGCTTATAATAAGCACGAGGAGTGCGCTCAGGTCTGCTACCTGGCTTAGCCACACTCCTCTCTAGCCCCCCCCCAAAAAAATTCTGGGGTTGCCTCTCGTACCTGTCCCGCTGCCGTGCTGCCTCCTCATATCGCCGCAGCTCAGCTTTCGCTTCCTCCAGCTCAGCTTTGGGCGGGCGATACTCCCCAGCCTGTGCCCAGGGTCCTTTCCGTTCAAGATCTCCTCCCATGTCCATGAATCCTGGGATTTCTGCGGTTGCTTGTCGCTGCGCCTTTTCCCCGCTGCTTGGTTCTGGTAATTGGTGGTGGTTCTGTAACGAAACTCTAGTTTCTTCCTCCTCCTCAGTCTACGAGAGAGAGGAGAGAGAGGGATCGATGATGACCATATGTGCAGCGAAGGTGTAGACATAATGAATTTATTGACACGACGAACACTGACACGAACTATACTTGAATATTACAAAATAACAAGACAAACAACGTAGACTGACACTGAACATGCAAACTACATATAACGAAGCAGCACGCGCATGAACAGAAAGAAAAGATAGACGAAACGAGACAGTACCGTGTGGTGCAAATAAACACAGACACAGCGACAACCACCCACAAACAACGTGTGAACACAGCCAACCTATATATGTGTCCAATCCAGAGGAAAACGTCAACACCTGTCTCTGATTGAGAACCACTATAAGGGCTAATTCAGGCATTGACCTAAAAAGACAAGAAACACAAAACATATAATGCCCACCCCAACTCACGCCCTGACCAACTAAACACATACAAAAAATAACATAAAACAGGTCAGGAACGTGACAGCGTCTGTAGTTAAATCCGAGACATGTTACGTTTCGTATAGTATTAATTTGTGGATGTCCATCATCCATTTAGTATGATATGTTACAAATTATAATTCGCATGATATGTTACAAATTGCAATTCGTACAATATGTTACAGATATGGAAAATGCACAAAATGTTAAAAATTTGAAAAAACATATGATATGTTACGAATTCCAATATGTTGTGGCTAACATTAGCTAGGTGGCTAGGTGGCTTATGATAATTTTAGGTAGCTGGTTAATGTTAGCTCTAGGGGTTAGCGTTAGTGGTTAGAGTTGAGGTTAGGTTTAGCTAAAAGGGTTAAGGTTAGGGTTAGGATTAGCTAACATGCTTCGTTTCAAAGAAGCTAAACAGTAGTAAGTAGTTGCAGAGTTGCTAATTAGCTCAAATGCTAAAGGTGTCCTTGGCATTCACATTATATGCCCACCCACCCAGCCCGACCAACCATCCTCTGTTCCTTTTTTATTTAACCTTCTATCTTTTGTATCCATACCAAACGTAACATATGTTATCATACAAATATGAGTGTCCCCTATTTACGTTTTTTATAGTCTATGATACCAGTCCGGATGATTTGACCAGAGGGAGGGGATGTAGCCAGTCTACCAGGAGGTGTTTGTGGTTGATACTGGGAGGTGTTTGTGGATAATATTTGCTGGGGTTGAGTGGGAAAACTCTCTGCCAAGGTCCCTGACCAAACAGGTGTATGCAGAGCAGACTGAGAAATAGGTGGATTTCCCTCAAGTCATAGGTTCAGCAGTGTTGGTAATGTTTCTGGGACTGCACACCACTTGTGCATATGTCAAGCTGCATCGGTGAGGCTCCTGTTGCAGGGTTGGGGCTGTCATGGAGGGCAGCAGTGGCCCAAGCCTGTCCTGTAGATAGCCGTTTGGAGGGTAACCAAATGATGCCTCGGGTCATTGATCTCCACAAAATACTCTATAATGTTAAATTGAAAAAAACGTCTGACAAATATTAACAAATGAAAGAATATTAAATTAGTAAAATATATCAAATGTAGACTCCGTCTGTCACCAGGCCTCGACGAGTCTCCACCTAGTGGCTTCTCTGCCACAGTACATAACATTATCTTTTTGTAATACTCAGTGTTACACTGTACTGTACTTACTGCATTAACCCTAACTCTTACCCCAACCCAATTGTAAATTACAATACTTGTTACATTGTACTTACATGAATAGTTACAGAGTATTACCAACACTGCAAACTGTTAACAGGGAATACACACACAAGACCCACAAACTATTTATTAACAAGTACACAAGTAATTTTTATTTATGCAAGCACATTTTTTCAATTGAAATCCTGCTACGTAAGTAATCTTTCTGTTGAAAGTACAAAAGACTAATTGTAGGATAAAGCCGAAAGCATTGTCAAGTCATTTACTGTAGAAGCGACGTTGGCACAAGAATCAGTTTAAGACATGGTTGATAGCTCATCACAAACTAAACAGAGACAACTCAAACAATACAGTCTAATATCAGTAGTATAATGCTGTTAGCGTGGGGGGGTTTAGTACTGCACATAAAGGGTTGACACAGCAAGACAGGCAAAGTGTAAATAAAATGACTTTTGAGTTAATAATTCTATACCATTAATGCATGTCCATGCCACGAAAAACATCTAAATTCACAGTCTTTACCTAACATTACAGTTATCCAACTCGGAGTTGAACATCAATGCGCTTACACCTAGAGAGAGCACAGAAATGGTCAAATAAGTTCCCAAAACTAGCTCTTAGAAATACTGATTAAACAAATATTGCCAGGCAATGAAATGGTAGGCCACCTTCGGAGTCCTATGACATAAGGATGTGTAAGCAAGACAATCACATTTTTGATGTCATAAACATAACAACTCACTGTGTGACACACACTTTTCTTACGTCTGATGAATCCACCAAAAAGTGACATGTTACACCAACAACTTTTTTTAGCATCAAGATTTTTGTAAGACTGAGAGATCAGTAGTGGATTCAACCACAGTAACTTATTTTTTATTATCTTATGAATTGTCCTGAATTTGTAGTGCTAAACATATAAGTATGCATTTATATCTCAATATATACAGCGCAGAATCTGCAAAAACTTGTTTTATACTAGTATTTATAAAGTTAAACTTTATGAAATAAAAAAAGAGGGTATGAGAACATATTTGCATGTGCTTGTGTGGCGTATGATTAAAGACAATCGAATCATTCCCAGTCCTTGGAACAGGGTTCTCCAACCCTGTTCCTGGAGAGCTACCCTCCTGTAGGTTTTTGTTCCAACCCCAGTTGTAACTAATCTGATGCAGCTGATCAACTATTTAATTATTAAAATCAGGTGTGCTAGATTAAGGTTGGAGTGAAAACCTACAGGATGTTAGCTCTCCAGGAGCAGGGTTGGAGAGCCCTGCGTTACAGTCGATACACAGCTTTAAATTCGCAAGATGCCTCATATAGTAACAAAATTATTAATTGTTTATCATTTTGGGGACAAATTTTTTCTTTGATATTGACCTAAGTGTTTCCTGTTTAACAGGCTTGGCACAGCTAGAAAATTATATTTTTGTTAAATAAAAATTTGGTAACACTATCGTGTAACCGGAGTAAAAAATAAAGAATATGTTAAAATATGATTCAAATTTCTTTCACTTCAAAGTTAATATTTAGATCCCTGGCAGTACTGGTATGTAAAGGCTTCAGGAGCTTTAAAAGTTCCCCTGTGTGATTGAAAATATTGAAGTCTTCAAAACTGATCACCCACCATTTACATAGTTCTTTAAAATGAGATCTAAATAGACACACAAACACGAGAAATGTGCTTGAAACCCTTTTAAGCCCCAACTGACCACCTTAAAAATGAAGAGAAATAAATAATACAAGGTGGAAAAATAATGACACTTGATCAAATCCAAATAAAAGTTCTCCAAAGTAAAAACGTATATACGAAAAATACTGCTGCTAGCTACTTCTAATTCTACTACGTACGAAACTACCAAATACTATAAAAAACACAATAATACAGGTGATGATGATAATAATAATAATAATAATGCAGTCCATGAGAGTGATAATGGGGCTTGTCATCTGAAATGCTGTTTGGGGGGGTTGTATGAGGGTCCCCCGGACCACTTTGTCATATGATGCACCAGTGACATCAGAGGGGGCGAGGACCCCGGGCGCCACCCACCCCCCTCTTTAGGGGATGGTGGAGAGGAGGGGAGAGGGTGGCAGGGCCAGGCCTCCCGCTGGCCTTATGTGTAGGCGTTGAGACGCTCCTTGGAGCGGGTGGAGTGGATGTCGTGGAGCTCCTGCTCTTCTTTGGACTTGATGTCCTCATACTTCTGCATCCTGCACGCGTCCTTCACGTAGGCCCAGTTGGCCGACAGCACCATCAGGTAGTGGATCTGAAACAGAGATAAGTCACCCATAAGTTCATTCAGGGAGAAAAAAAAAAATTCTGAAAATTATTGGTCTTTCAATTCTCCACTGACATTGATTTGGGAAAGAAGCCTTCCACGAAATGGAAGAAAGTGTACCCTATTTTCACCATGTACTTAATTGGAAAACACGCTTTTTGGGTCCATTTCTCTTCACAAATGTGGAAAAGTCTTCACAAATGAATATACCCCTCTAATCAAGCCCCATGCTCTATCAGAAGAGAGATGTTCACATCATGACATCATCATCAGAAATATAAAGTGCTATAATTGTGGCCCACATATTTTTTTCAAGCTGAAAAAAATAGTTACAATAGGTCTTCTCGAGGCGAAAAACAATGTATTGATTTTATATTTTCTTTTTTTGATGTACAATTGTGTAATTTCACTGACATGCCAGCAGGTGGCAGTACATTAGAAAAAATGGGCGGTATGCAGGGTTTCCGTGGCAGCAAAGGATCCTTTGAGACATTGCCATTGTGAATGTATTGTGCTTAAATGACTGTGGTTGTTACATTGCCACACCTTTCGAATTGAATCTTGGACATTATTAGCAGCCTGCTAATGGATTTCAATCTACACAAAGACCAACTGGTCTCTAAAGGATTCGGACAAAAGCTGCAGTCTCAGCTGTGAGGACTGGAATAGTGGAAACGCTCTACATCCATTCCGTTTATCATCTCGTCTTAGTATTTTGTTTTATTAATCATTTAAATAATCATTGATCGGTGTCTGTATCTGTGTACCACCACTGTTTAATTTTGCCAGCAATTTGTTTAGTTAAATGTTGCGCTGCACTTTGCACCATCATCATTGACTAACGACCACATTCCCTTTCTTAGAAAATGGCTCCTCACAAATTACTGAGTGATGTTTTCACCAAGCTCTGGACCTTTCTTCTCCCAGTTTCCATGACAACGCGGTGACATGCCTTGCATCTCTGAGAGAGCGAAAAATCTTCTCTCTCTACTCCGCCAAATACAGCCTCACTAGCCATACCCACACGCATGTAGCAAAACATAGATTTTTACTGTAGCTATAGAAATCAACCCAGTTAACGCTTGTATTCGACCTATTATTGTCATATGTAAAATGACCACGTCAAATCAAAACCTTGTCCTTCCATTTGTAAGCCTAGTTCAATAAAACAGACATGTCTGATTCATATTTTCTCACATGAGGAACATGAGATATAATCTATACAGCGGCTTGTACAGATGTCAGCGGTTCATACAAATGGCATGGTCCATTAGATGTGATATTGCCTTCAAATGGATATGAATCAACGCTGTAATGTCAGATGTATCGACAGAGATAGAAAAGTAATTGTTTTTTGTGTCTCACCATAGCAATGACAGCTGCTCCAGCACCAGCCAGTGCACAAATGAACAGGTGGAATGTCATGTCCAGCTGTATTAAAGACAAAGGAGAGGACATGTTAGTCAGGCTTCCCCATTAAACTCACCTTTTACTTTGTGGTCAAATGAATTACTTGAAAAACAAAAGCCTTCATGTAAATGGGAATGTTTTTAAATGCATGGTTATTCTGGCTTTCAAACATCAATATTTCAATATCACTTGAGATGTTTTATTACTTTGGAAGCAAGAATCACATATGGCATAAACAAACATATACTGTACTCACATGGTATGTCAATGTTTGTCAAGTGTTTTATTTGATATACCTCATTTGATTCACACATTTTGTAAAACTTCTCAGACCCAGCACATACAGTTTTCCCCTCCCCAATTGGCACAATACCTGAAATGAGAGGAGAAAAAAAGGCCACTTAGATATTTGCACCTGTTATTTCCACTGTGGCAAATACAAGACCGAAATCAAACTAAACCATGAACCTGTCCTTTACACATCATGCCTCTCCAAAGCTGTATTTCACCTTTACAACCCATTCATGTGCAACAGTAACAACACTTAGTAAAGCTGTCCATCAGTAGCTCACCCCATGGACAATACTGTATGTAGGAAAAACCCCAGAGAGAAGCATCAGACCAAGCTATATCCTGATTCTTTACCATACTGGCGCGGGTCCAAGCACAGAGTGGCCCCCTCCAGGATGGTGGTGTTTTGGCAAATGGTCCAGATGTTGAAGTACATGAAGACRGGGAGGGAGGTGAACGCTGTCACCCCGAGCCAAGCCAGCATGAAGATGTACGTCAGCATGATAAACTAAGACAGATAGAGGAGACTCGTTAGATTCCAGGTTGCAATTGCTATACCGTGCTTCAAAGAACGATTTAGGAATAACATTGACGTCCCACCAATTTCCTATCGGGATTTATTGAGACCGAGTCTGTATCGGTGTTTCCCAAACCTCTCCTCAGGTACTCCCCATTCCACTTATTTGATMTATTCCAGTACTAGCACACCTAATTCAATTCATCATGGACTTGATGATTGGCCACTTGAAACAGGTGTGCCAGTACTGGAATAGAAAGTGGAATGGATGGGGCTACTCGAAAGAAATTTGGGAAACATTATGCCCATTAACTTCTAAATTATGACAATAATTGTGATATATGGCAAAAAAAAAGATTGGCCCCCTAAGGGCCATCGCATTACATACAGGTCATTCATATAAAACATAACGAGATACWCTTGAATGTCAATAAACCTTATAATTCAGTGATCAGTTATCCCTTACCCAAGCACTGACGCAACGTCCACARGTGGTGATCTTAAAGTCTCCATACAGGTCCTTGATGGCTCCGCTGGTAAAGAAGCCCTCCACCATCAACAGAATGCCGTAGACAAAGAACGCTGAGGCGATGCCATAGATCACGTACTTGATTATGTCAATCCTAGAGGGAAAAAGACAAATGTGTCCTTTTTTTTATACAGTAATTATACAAGTGACTTATTCTCCCCCACAATGAAATCGGGGAGGGGACAGTGGATCTGTTCTCCGTCCGTTAGTACATTRGTACGGTCGTACATTCGTCACACGAGATATCTCAGACAGCACTGGACTGATTTTGACGAAACTTGGGTRAATKACCTGGGTGTCTTGCAATARAGATTCGTAATCTACAAMATTTCACTGATTGGAAAAAGATGGGTGCTATAGTACTCAACTGAAATTCCAAAATTACACCGATTGGCCCAAGGCAGGGTGCTATAGTAATCAATGGAAATATCAAACTTTGAACAAGCATGTCGCCTTTCATGTTTGAGCTATTGTCATGGAAATAGGTTCATATACAATACCATTCAAAAGTTTGGACACACCTATTCATTCAAGGGTTTTCCTGTATTTGTACTATTTTCCACATTGTAGAAAAATWGTAAAAACATCAAAACTATGAAATAACACATATGGAATCAGTTAGTAACCCACATTTTTTTAAGCAAATCAAAAGATATTTTTGATTTTTCAAAGTAGCCACCCTTTGCCTTGATGACCACTTTGCACACTCTAGGCATTCTCTCAACCAGCTTCACCTGGAATGCTTTTCCAACAGTCTTGAAGGAGTTCCCATATATGTGACCCGTTTCAGGAAACTAAGCGTATGTCACGGGTCACTACTTCACAGGAGAGACATTAACATTTTTTAATCAAAATATATTTTTGGGCAGAAATGACTTCTGGAAAAGTGAACTTTCATGTGTTTAAAAACAAACGTGTATGCCATCTGTAAATACGAATAAAATTGTTAAATTACAAGCCTAGTTGGTTAAAACACAGAAAAAGTTAGCAACCTTCCCGCTAGCCATGATTGGCTGAGATAAAGAGTGAGCTGGACATGCCGAGAGATGAGTTTGGATTGGTCTGCCATATAGCACGCTTCTGTCAATTTGAGCTGGTCAGTATGTGTAATTACTCCTGTCTAACGCAGCTTTTTTTAATGTATCGTGTAGTAAAACTTAACAAAAGACTCCACTATGCAAGTATCCATTGCAATAGAATGTCACTGCAAAAACTGCTTCAGAGCACTCTCGTCTGTGTGTGCCAGAGTGCAGAATAACTGATGAATTTATGTTGGAATGTACAGTACCAGTCAAAAGTTTGCACACACCTACTCATTCACGGGTTTTTCTTTATTTTTACTATCTTCTACATAGTATAATAATAGTGAAGAGATCAACACTATGAAATAACATGGAATCATGTAGTAACCAAAAAAAGTGTTAAACAAATCAAAATATATTTTATATTTAAGATTCTTCCACCCTTTGCCTTGATGACAGCTTTGCACACTCTTGGCCTTCTCTCAACCAGCATCACCTGGAATGCTTTTCCAACATTCTTGAAGGAGTTCCCACATATGCTGAGCACTTGTTGGCTGCTTTTCCTTCACTCTGCGGTMCAACTCATCCCAAACCATCTCAATTGGGTTGAAGTCGGGTGATTGTGGAGGCCATGTCATCTGATGCAGCACTCCATCACTCTTCTTCTTGGTCAAATGGCCCTTACACAGCCCTTACACAACATTGCACATTTGCATTCATTGTGTTACTCGTTCTTTGACATGTATATAATAAATTCATTTCAAACTTMTTTTCATTATTGACTCAATAAGAAATCAAAAACCTTGGTTAATTGCTAAAACAATAGAATTGCTGACATAAGCCTAATTATTAACATAAATGTGCATGAATTAGATATTCTCTTCTCACATTTTTTTTGCAAGTACTTCATAATAATTTAAAGTGAGTAATCAAACAGTCAAATAATTTCAAATGCCTTTAAAGCGTCTTACATGCTTACTGTAAAGACACCATTTGCATAAGTGTAAATGATAGACAACAATGAATACATTTTTCACCTTTATTTAACCAGGTAGGCCAGTTGAGAACAAGTTCTCATTTACAACTGCGACCCGGCTAAGATAAAGCAAAGCAGTGCGACAAAAACAACAACACAGAGTTACACATTAACAAACATACAGTCAATAACACAATAGAAAAATCTATGTACAGCGTGTGCAAATGTAGACGAGTAGGGAGGTAAGGCAATAAACAGGCCATAGAGGTGAAATAATTACAATTTAGCATTAACACTGGAGTGATAGATGTGCAGATGATGATGTGCAAGTAGAAATACTGGGGTGCAAAAGAGCAAGAGGATAAATAACAGTAAGGGAGGATGAGGTAGTTGGGTGTGCTATTTACAGATTGGCTGTGTACAGCACAGTGATCAGTAAGCTGCTCTGACAGCTGATGCTTAAAGTTAGAGAGGGAGATATAAGACTCCAGCTTCAGTGATTTTTGCAATTCATTCCAGTCATTGGCAGCAGAGAACTGGAAGGAAAGGCGGCCAAAGGAAGTGTTCGCTTTGAGGATGACCAGTGAAATATTCCTGCTGGAGTGTGTGTTACGGGTGGGTGTTGCTATGGTGACCAGTGAGCTGAGATAAGGCGGGGCTTTACTTAGCAAAGAGTTATAGATGACCTGGAGCCAGTGGGTTTGGCGACAAATATGTWGTGAGGGCTGGCACACGAGAGCATACAGGTCGCAGTGGTGGGTAGTATATGGGGCTTTGGTGACAAAACGGATGGGACTGTGATAGACTACATCCAGTTTGCTGAGTAGAGTGTTGGAGGCTATTTTGTAAATGACATCGCCGAAATCAAGGATCGGTAGGATAGTCAGTTTTACAAGAGTATTATTGGCAGCATGAGTGAAGGAGGCTTTGTTGCGAAATAGGAAGCCAATTCTAGATTTAATTTTGGATTGGAGATGCTTAGTGTGAGTCTGGACGGAGAGTTTACGGTCTAACCAGACACCTAGGTATTTGTAGTTGTCCACATATTCTAAGTCAAAACCGTCCAGAGTAGTGATGCTAGTCGGGCGGGCGGGTGCGGCAACAATCGGTTGAAGAGCATGCATTTAGTTTTACAAGCATTTAAAAGCAGTTGGAGGCCACGGAAGGAGTGTTGTATGGCATTGAAGCTCGTTTGGAGGCTTGAAATTAATTGAGGATCGGCATCCCATCAACGGGACAGTTGTAAATCATTCAGCGCGTTTTGTCAAGATCGCAGATTTTAGAGTAAGAACAAATGTTGGTTTATAGAACTGTCTTATATCGGCTGAAAGCTTCAATTCTTGTTAATGTAACTCTACTGTCCAATTTACAGTAGCTATTACTGCGCAAAAATGCCATGCTATTGTTTGAGGAGAGCTCCTAACAACAAAACTGTTTTTTCCCCACGATAGGTTTGATAAATTCACCTCTGAAGGTGAAATGTGTACTTACATTCTGAAATTTTGCTCTGATTTATCATCCAAAGTCCCAGAGATAACATGAAGTGTCGTTTTGTTAGATCAAATCCTTTTTCATATCCTAAAAAGRTCCATATAGCATGCACTATCGATTTTGTATTTCCACTCGTTCAATTTGCAAAGAAAGGAATCTGTGAAAATCTCACCCTAAACGTTGTTTCAACGAGTCAAATCACATTCGTATCCATTCCTCAGAGATCCTAGAAGGTAACAAGACTTCACTATTTCATTAGGGGTGTAGTATATCTTATAGGGACCATATTTGTTCAGAGAGCGTCGCCTTCATGGCACACCGATGACGTGTGCGGCCATCTCTTGAACGACTGTATCTTTGTCAAATAAGCACCAATCGTGGTCAAACAAAGCTAGCTAGATAGCCAATGAGCTGGGCTTTATGGGAGTAAGCTGTGTATATGTTGTAAAATGTAGCTTCTTACCTTGTATGACACCATGCCTTTTCATTTTGGACCAAAGTATAAGGATATTCAGGGTTATGAAGTTATGAAAACTGGTTGTTTTGCAAATTTTGAACTTATAATATGGCTACTAATACTTGGAAAGCTAAATCAAAGTCCAAGTATACAGATTTGATGACATTCTTGCAGAGAAATGGAATATGAATGTGAATGTCTTCTTAACGATTTCCCCAAATGTACCTGTGGACTTCACACTAAAAGTCTTGAGGATCAGTCATACTCCAGGTTATCAATTTGAAACTTTGCACATACACTGCTGCTATCTTGTGGACACTATCTGAATTGTAACCAGAGTGATGGCTATAACAGTGATCTTTCTCTTSCATTTCAAAGATGGTGGTAAAAAAAAACACCAGTTGTTTTTTTCTTTGTATTTTCTTCTACCAGATCTATTCTGTTATATTCTCCTACATTCAATTCACATTTCCATAAACTTCAAAGTGTTTCCTTTCAAATGGTACCAAGAATATGCATATCCTTGCTTCAGGGCCATAGGCAACGTTGTTGCCGGTGATGTCTGGTGAGGACCTGCCTTACAACAGGCCTACAAGCCCTCAGTCCAGCCTATTGCGGACAGTCTGAGCACTGATGGAGGGATTGTGCGTTCCTGGTGTAACTCGGGCAGTTGTAGTTGCCATCCTGTACCTGTCCCGCAGGTGTGATGTTCGGATGTACCAATCCTGTGCAGGTGTTGTTACACGTGGTCTGCCACTGTGAGGACGATCAGCTGTCCGTCCTGTCTCTCTGTAGCGCTGTCTTAGGCGTTGCACAGTATGGACATTGCAATGTATTGCCCTCACCACACCTGCAGTCCTCATGCCTCCTTGCAGCATGCCTAAGGCATGTTCACGCAGATGAGCAGGGACCATGGGCATCTTTCTTTTGGTGTTTTTCAGATTCAGTAGAAAGGCCTCTTTAGTGTCCTAGGTTTTCATAACTGTGACCTTAATTGCCTACCGTCTGTAAACTGTTAGTGTCTTAACGACCGTTCTACAGGTGCATGTTGATTACTTTTTGTGGTTCATTGAACAAGCATGGGAAACCCTTGCAATGAAGATCAGTGAAGTTATTTGGATTTTTACGAATTATCTTTGAAAGACAGGGTCCAGAAAAAGGATGTTTAGTTAGCTGGCTAGCTTCTGATGGGGGTTCCGGTTCTAAAGTATAAAAATAGCAGATCCGTACCACATTGGGTGAGGCGAGTTGCAGGAGAGTATATTCAGTCCGTAGATGGAAAGTGACATTATAATACATACAGTGGGGCAAAAAAGTATTTAGTCAGCCACCAATTGTGCAAGTTCTCCCACTTAAAAAGATGAGAGAGGCCTGTAATTTTCATCATAGGTACACTTCAACTATGACAGACAAAATGAGGAAAAAAAATCCAGAAAATCACATTGTAGGATTTTTAATGAATTTATTTGCAAATTATGGTGGAAAATAAGTATTTGGTCACCTACAAACAAGCAAGATTTCTGGCTCTCACAGACTTGTAACTTCTTCTTTAGAGGCTCCTCTGTCCTCACACTCGTTACCTGTATTAATGCAACTGTTTGAACTTGTTATCAGTAATAAAACACCTGTCCACAACTCAAACAGTCACACTCCAAACTCCAACTATGGCCAAGACCAAAGAGCTGTCAAAGGACACCAAAACAAAATTGTAGACCTGCACCAGGCTGGAAAGACTGAATCTGCAATAGGTAAGCAGCTTGGTTGAAGAAATCAACTGTGGGAGCAATTATTATGAAATGGAAGACATACAAGACCACTGATAATCTCCCTCGATCTGGGGCTCCACGCAAGTCTCACCCCGTGGGGTCAAAATTATCACAAGAACGGTGAGCAAAAATCCAGAACCACACGGGGGACCTAGTGAATGACCTGCAGAGAGCTGGGACAAAGTAACAAAGCCTACATCAGTAACACACTACGCCGCAGGGACTCAAATCCTGCAGTGCCAACGTGTCCCACTGCTTAAGCCAGTACATGTCCAGGCCCGTCTGAAGTTTCTAGAGAGCATTTGGATGATCCGAGAAAGATTGGGAGAAGTCATATGGTCAGATGAAACCAAAATAGAACTTTTTGGTAAAAACCCACTCGTCGTGTTTAGAGGACAAAGAATGCTGAGATGCATCCAAAGAACACCATACCTACTGTGAAGCATGGGGGTGTAAACATCATGCTTGGGGCTGTTTTCTGCAAAGGGACCAGGATGACTGATCCGTGTAAAGGAAAGAAGATGAATGGGGTCATGTATCGTGAGATTTGAGTGAAACCTCCTTCCATCAGCAAGGGCATTGAAGATGAAACGTGGATGGGTCTTTCAGCATGACAATGATCCCAAACACACACGCTCCGGGCAACAAAGGAGTGGCTTCGTAAGAAGCATCTCAAGGTCTGAGTGGCCTAGCAAGTCTCCAGATCTCAACCCATAGAAATCTTTGGAGGGAGTTGAAAGTCCGTGTGCCAGCAACAGCCCAACATCACTGCTCTAGAGGAGATATGCATGGAGGAGATGGGCCAAAATACCAGCAACAGTGTGTGAAAACCTTGGTGAAGACTTACAGAAAACGTTTGACCTCTGTCATTGCCAACAAAGGGTAAATAACAAAGTATTGAGATAAACTTTTGTTATTGACCAAATACTTATTTTCCACCATAATTAGCAAATAAATTCATAAAAAATCCTACAATGTGATTTCCTGGACTTTTTTCTAATGTTTGTCTGTCATAGTTGAAGTGTACCTATGATGAAAATTACAGGCCTCTCTCATCTTTTTAAGTGGAAGAACTTGCACAATTGGTGGCTGACTAAATACTTTTTTGCCCCACTGTACATAAGAAATTAAAATATATATGAAGAAAACGATGTAAACACGATACAGGACGGGACAAGACAAATACACACGTCTGACTGTTACGCCATCTTGGAAGTTATCAATGTCATGATGTCACAGTCAATTCATTGAGATCAACCATTATGTTACTATCAGTATAGTCTGGCAAGACTACTATTAGTACAAATGTCTGCCCGTAAAATCAAATCATTTTTTATATCAATGCATCTCCCTTTCAAGCAGTATAGTCCATTCTCTAACATACCGCCCATAGTCAGCTATCAACTTTAAATTTCCAGCAAAGGGAAAAGATCTAATTCGTTTTTTTCTCTCCCTCTCATTAATCCATTAATCCACACAACATACGTTGGAATAATTGTCACTAATTGGAACAAAGAAGGAGCGCTGCATCATTCGTGGGGGACATGTTTGTCGCCTTGTTTGAGACAGTGTTCTTTTACCAGAATACAATGTTTGTCTTTTCTGCCCCGTCTGCAATTACTGTACATAGCAGCTACTTGGTATAGGAGTAACTTTCAGTTGGTACACAGCAGTACATCTTGAATGTTTCCAGTGTAGCTCCCAGGTGTGTAGTCTACTCACATGGTGAACACGTCCAAGGAATCCACGGGTCCCCGGACCACCTCGAAGTAGTTCTGCAGGATGGTGACGGTCCCGGAGAGGGCCTCGTGCCCGCAGCCGCAGAACAGTGCCACCCCAGCGTACAGCAGGATGGTAGCGATGAGCGACGGGTACGGGATGCCACCCAGGCATTTGATGCAGCACTCCAGGCATCCTGAGCACACACAGAGGAGAGACAGAGAAGGTCAGACATCACTCATGAAAGATAAAAGGGAATTGTCACTATATGCAGTAAATCGCAGCCATGGGACAACAGAACGTTGGAGAAAAACATGATTGAGAGTATTTGTTGAGAGTGCTGGACAATAATCTTGAGAGGAATCAATCAGACTAACCTGGGGTCAGTTCAAGGCCTTTTTCYGACCACGACAACAACTAAAATGTTGTTATGATAGTTGGTAACCATTGTAGTAGTTACCATAATCAATATGGTAACTGTTTTTAAACAATAATATTATGTGACTGGGTGGCACACTTCATGGGGTTTCGACACAGGAGATTCTTGCCACGCCCTGACCTTATTATTTTCTATGTTTGGTTAGGTCAGGGTGTGACTCGGGTGGGAAAGTCTATGTTTTCTATTTCTTTGTTTTTGGCCGTGTGTGTTTCCCAATCAGAGGCAGCTGTCTATCGTTGTCTCTGATTGTGGTTCATACATAAGTTGTCATTTTCCTTGTTGGTTTTGTGGGATCTTGTTTTTTTGTTTAGTGTTTCTGCCTGACAGAACTGTGTGCATTTGTTATTTTGTTTGAGTGTTTTTGAATATTAAAATCATGAACACTTTCCACGCTRCRTCTTGGTCCACTCTTCATTCAACAAACTAGAGCYGTAACAATTCTTCACCTAAGAACAATGTGGTACAGTATGGTATCTTTATACACAGTGGTCATCCTCTACACATTGGTGAACTGCAGTCTAGGTCCAGAAATTGATATACAGCTKAGTATGAGGAATGAGATGAACTCAACTGAACACCTACTGAACCCAGCAAAGCCCTGGTGCAGTTGACCCTTTCAGCCTGAGCCCTAGGTGAAGTCTGACCTCTAGGCATTCAGGCCGTCCACTCTGTCTGGCCACACATCCCAGGGGATCAGGGGGAATAGTTAATAASAGTTCTCCGTTCCTCAGTCTGTGTCTTTGTGTCTGTGAATGGAATGTAAGGATGTATTTGACTGGATTATTGTTTCATATTAGGAAAGCATCACACACCCATGGAAATGTTAGTGCTTGTGTATGTATCTGGACAGTGAGTTAATCCTATGAGTAATGGCTGCTATGCCAACATACTCTACAAATACATTTTGTACATGCGTRGCTTTCTTTCAGGCTAATGCAATGTGCATCAGGTTTGTCCCATTTCAATTTTATTAGTGAACCTCACTCTTTCCCGGTCAGATATTGAGTCAAATAGTATTTGCTCTCCTCCCACTGCACTCTGAAATATGCTCCCCAAATCAATGAACAGCGCTATTGAAATGCACAAATGTAATTTCACGCTCATACGGCTGGAGAATTTCCTCCAGTGCATCTACATCGCTTGATGAATTCTTCCCCATTCATCCTTATTCAATCCCCGCTCACGTTTCCCATTCAAAAAGAAAAAGTCTATAAACCAAGCCGAGTCCATTTTTTATTGTAATTCTCAAAGAAACCAATCAATTACATCTCCATCATAGCAGCCAGGCAGTCATTTACTCTATCACGCCTCGTGTTGATCTTCCCTTTCTCTGCGATGCGAGCGCAATAGCACTCTTCTTCCTCCCTCCTCCACGCTCTGCTTATGTTTCTATACAGACTGTGAATGGAATACCAAGTAGTCTAGCTAGCTACCTCCGCCACAGCCTGCTAGGTTGGGGAGGGCTGAGAGTCTCAGACTGATCCTCATCCTAGGCTAGCCTATCTGCATCCTCGCAGTTGTAATCCAATGCCAGCCTGTATCGTCATGGCCGATTCACATCATTTCCCAGCTAGGACATCTCTATTTAAGGGCTCTCTTCACTTTCAGTGGGAATGGGTGACAATAAGAGTGTCAAGTGTGCCTAGCTGTAACAGAGACCTCTCTGTTGTATTGAGGGCATGCGACTTAATTGCCCATTGATGTTAATGACTCATGTCATGTTCGTTAAAATGGTTTTATTAGGCTTATGCAATATTCAGGTGTGTCACCCATAATTGGAGGACACATTTATTTGAGCTAGATTTTAAAAGGGTAATCTGAAACTTTGTAATGCTTTACATTAAGTTGTGTCTATTTATCATTACAAACCATTAGTATGTTACAACACATGTAAACTACACAGGTTTAAAATAGGAACCTAAGGTAAACATATATATATATATATAAATGTTTGTCTTTTCATAACTTATACATTTTTTGTCATAGCTTGGCTTCCACACTTCCATTGCAGAAACATTGCAGGAATTCACATTAGTGTTGATGTATACGCCTGCCATTGGAATCAATAATGAAACACCGTGGCTGCTTATGACTGGACAGAGTTAATAGGCGGTGGTGGGATTTATGGATCACTAGCCACGACAAATACTGTTATAATATCCCTGGGACCTGAACAATGAAGACTAAAGATACATGGGATAGTGTTGCCATGGCAACTGGGATGGATATGGGTTGATCACATCAAACTCTGTCTCGAGAGATAGGGAATTGATGATTGGCAGGCAATTGAGGTTACGGTATGCTTTGTCAGTATAAAGGCAATTGATGGTATCATATAATGACAAGGATCGGTAGCAAATTCGCATTAGACCAATAGGCCGATAATATACAGTATGTCATCAATATATTGTATAAATAATTCCAACGACCGTATGTATCACCAAAAGATAATATGGCCATATTTTCATTACTCATTCAATATTTCTAGGGGAAGGAGATACCATATCTTGGCATTAACACAGATTTCCATGGCACTTTTGTCTTCTAACAAGTTTTCAATCTCAACAACTCTCCACTGGAAGACAACAGCTACTCCTCCCATCATCCCAGTCTAATTTCACAGCACTACATTGATCTTGAGATTCCTGACTCTGTGTGTTGACGCTATGCTAAGGAAAATGACAACTAGTGTGAATTGACTGAAAGAGCCACTGGATGCTTTCTTCATAATTTAGCAAGGCAGCACAGGCACAGCACAGCGCCAGCCACTTCCATCCGTTATTCACGGCGGCTGCAATAGTGTTACATTACCTGGGATGAGAAAGATCCCTGTTGAATGAGCTACCACTGGGTGTTCCAATTGATCATGTTCACAGTGAAATATGATTGGGTGTGTTGTTGTTGGGTATCAACTGGCCAAGGTCAGTTTAGGTGCACTGTAAACCTTTCCCTGTAAAGCTACAGCGTTATACTGGTGCCAGAGTTGCCAGCTTAATGCTGTAATTTTGCTTTACAGCAAAGATGCTGTAATATTTTACAGTACTATTTTCCTTAGTAAAAACATATTACAGCATCCCTGCTGTAAATGTTTTGTGTATATGTTATGAAAGGGAGCATTCACTCTCTCTAGCGCGATGTATTTAGCAAGAAGACAAGGTTTGCTAGCCTGCTGTAGGTACCAGTCTGTTTGTGCCATCATGCCACTTCTTGCTACTCCTTGTCATGTCAAAACTGAGAGCAGCTACAGTGTTGCTTGGAGACAAGTTAAAATAACTGTTACATCAGTTTTCACAGAATGGCCAAAGGTGGCTAATGGTTAACAATTACATATATTGTCTTTTATAGCCTACTTAACTCATATTTATAAATCAAATCAAATTGTAATTTGTCACATGCCCCAAGTTCAACAGGTACAGTGAAATGCTTACTTGCAAGCCCCAACCAACAATGCAGTTGTTAAAAAATACCTACAAATATAAAATAAAATAATAAGAAATAAGAGTAACAAATAGTTAAAGAGCAGCAGTAAAATAACAACAGCGAGGCTAAATACAGGGGGTACCGGTACAGAGTCAATGTGCGGGGGCACCGGATAGTCGAGGAAATTGAGGTAATATGTACATGTAGATATAGTTATTAAAGTGACTATGCATACATAATAACAGAGAGTAGCAGCAGTGTTAAAGAGGGGGGGGGGGGGGGGTAAGAAAATAGCTGGGTAGCATTTGATTACATGTTCAGAGTCTTATGACTTGGGGTAGAAGCTGTTTAGAAGCCTCTTGGACCTAGACTTGGCGCCCCGGTACCGGTTGCATGCAGTACAGAAGAAACCAGTCTATGACTAGGGGCTGAGTCTTTGACAATTTTTAAGCTTCCTCTAACACCGCCTGGTATAAGGTCCTGGATGGCAGGAAGCTTGGCCCCAGTGATGTACTGGGCTGTACGCACTACCTCTGAAGTGCCTTGCTACGGAACCCAAGCAGTTGCCATACCAGGCAGTGATGCAACCAGTCAATACTCTTGATGGTCATGCGTGCATAACATTTGGACCATGTTAGTTTGTTGGCGATGTGGACACCAAGGAACTTGAAGCTCTCAAACTGCTCCACTACAGCCCCGTCAATGAAAATGGGGCGTGCCGGTCCTCCTTTTCTGTAGTCTACAATCAACTCCTTTGTCTTGATCACGTTGAGGGAAGGTTGTTGTCCTGGCACCATTTGCCAGGTCTCTGACCTCCTCCTATAGGCTGTCTCGCCGTTGACGGTGATCAGGTCTACCACTGTTGTGTCATCAACAAACTTGATGATGGTGTTGGAGTCATGCCTGCCGTGCAGTCATGAGTGAACAGGGAGTACAGGAGGTGTGTTACGGCGTGCAAGATGTGTTGTTACCTACCCTTACCACCTGGTCGCCCGTGAAGTCCAGGATCCAGTTGCAGAGGAGGTGTTTAGTCCAGGTCCATAGCTTAGTGATGAGCTTTGAGGGCACTATGGTGTTGAACGCTGAGCTGTAGTCAATGAATACATTCTCACATAGGTGTTCCTTTTGCCCAGGTGGAAAGGGCAGTGTGGAGTGCATAGAGATTGCATCATCTGTGGATCTGTTGGGAAGTATGCAAATTGGAGTGGGTCTAGGGTTTCTGGGATAATGATGTTGATGTGAGCCATGACCAGCCTTTCAAAGCACTTCATGGCTACAGRCGTATTACATCTGGAATCCTGGCAAAACTGCCATGTCATATTACAACAACAAAGAACTTAATGCCAACAACAAACTTTTTTTGTCCCTCTGACATCAATGCATGCGGATAGAACAGCACCATATGTATGGGGAGAGTGGTGGTAATGAAACAAAAAGGGTTTCTAGGAAACCATACACAAAATGTATAATTTTACCAAATATTTAGGAAGAGGTGAAGGAAGAAAACAAATGGAGAAAGTTAGGTAAAAAAACAAGATTTTCAACAAAGTCAAAWTAATTTGTGTTAAAGGTTGCTTGATGCTTGTATCTAAACCAAAGTAGATACTTTTAAGATTGTTCTATACATCAGTTGGGGGCTCAATGATCTTCGATATGAGGTCCAAACCTAGCATGAAAGTGCATCCTTGTGTGGGATAATATAATCAAAATGATTGCCTTGGGTTAAGTTGAGCCAATGGTTGAGACAATGTAAAGCTGAGACAAAAAGTTTTCTTCCCAGGCATAATGCAAGGCGTCGCTGGGATAGGAGGTAACATCAGGCCTGGCCTATGTTAAAAGTGTAAGAAAATGTATAAAGTGTTTGTTAGGCGTTAAGCCTGTGTTAAAAGATGCTTAATTAAAGAGCGACTGCCCCTAAAAAAACAACTAATCCCTTTGAAAACAGCCTATGTGGCATCGATATGAGTCAAAAACATGTATTCTAGTGTCAAAATTGGCTACAAAGTGTAAATAGGATAATTTTGGTCATAAAGTCAGTCTCGTCTTAAACAAAGTTTGGAACAGTGCGTCCAAATGAGTAATTGAAGTTTGGGTTTGGATTATAATTATCTCAACAAATCATGCCCCTTTTTGCCAAGCTCCACATGCAAATCACCCCCACGCCCACTTTGCTTCCCTTCGTTGAATGGGGATCTGTTGTTTCGTCACCCCCAACCAACGCGTACAAAGGACCACTGCCGTTTGAGACTGAAAAGCCCTATATGGATTGAACATGCAATGTATGCTTCCAGCAGGATGYACAGCCAACAACTATGGTTGGAGCCTGTCATGATGCGGAATAGRTGGTTGGAGTTTGTTGGTCCCCAGTGGTGGTGAGTATACCAGCAGCTAGACCATAGACTGCTGGTTATGTATTTGGTAATCTTATACACCTGTCAGCAACGGGTGTAGCTGAAATAGCCAAATTCACTAATTAGAAGGGGTGTCCACATACTTTTGTATATATAATGTATTKTTTTACGAATTCTGCCAGTAACAGTAATGGCAACATTGCCATTTAAAGTAAATTTGACCACATCATATGGCAAAGTTGTTTCCTACTAATTATTTGCCTACTTTAGCAATGTCATCATATTTCCATGCCACTGTAACTTAGTGTAATTTAGACTGCACAGTCGCCAGCATCCGAGGTGCGACCCATGTCTATGGCACAGATAAATATTGGATGCAGCTATGGTGGTACTAGCTAACTCATGTCTGACTACTGTACAACAGTGTACTAACTAGCAGCAACAAACTCAAACCAACCCAGGGCCATAGCAAAACATGTCACAGTTGGTTGCATACTGTAACGTATTCACTGGCCTGAATCTAATTCAA
>NC_036848.1:19897486-19968032 GCF_002910315.2 Salvelinus sp. IW2-2015
AGCAGCAACAAACTCAAACCAACCCAGGGCCATAGCAAAACATGTCACAGTTGGTTGCATACTGTAACGTATTCACTGGCCTGAATCTAATTCAATCTGGAGCCAGTCAGTCTACATCTGGCATTATGGTTAGATTTGCCAAATGGAGGGTGAGGGAGAGCTTTGTATCCGTCTCTGTGTGGAAAAATGGTGATCTAAAGTTTTTTTTCTTCCTCTGCTTGCACATGTGACATGCTGGTAGAAATGAGGTAAAACGGATTTAAGTTTGCCTGCATTAAAGTCCCTGGCCACTAGGAGGCCCGCTTCTGGATGAGCATTTTCTTGTTTGCTTATGGCCTTATTCATCTCGTTGAGTGCGGTCTTCGTGCCAGCATCGGTTTGTGGTAATATAGATGAGAACTCTTTTGGTAGAAAGTGTGGTCTACAGCTTATCATGGGGTATTTTAACTCAGGCGAGCATTACCTCAAGACTTCTTTAATATTAGACATCGCACACCAGCAGTTATTGACAAATAGACACACACCCCCGCCTCTCGTCTTGCCAGACGTAGCTGCTCTGTCCTGCCGAYGCACATAAGATGTTACAGTTTTTAATGTCCCATTGGTAGGACAGTCTTAATCGTAAATCGTTCAGTTTGTTTTCCAATGATTGCACGTTGGCCAATAATATGGAGGGTAGTGGTGGTTTACCTACTCGTTGGCAAATTCTTACAAGGCACTCCCCCTTTTTCTCCTTCTTTTCTTCACKCGGGTGACTGGGATTTGGGCCTTGTCTTGACAAAGCAGTATATCCTTCGCGACGGACTCATTAAAGAAAAAATCTTTGTCCAGTTTGTGGTGAGTAATCGCTGTTCTGATGTCCAGAATCTCTTTTCGGTCATAAGAGACAGTAACAGCAACATTATGTACAAAATTAGTTACAAACAATGCGAAAAAACAAACCAAATAGCACAGTTGGTTAGGACCCCATAAAAAATATGGGACACCACACAGGAAGGTATGACCACTCTGACATGTTTCCAAGGTAGCCCTATTACCACAGGACAAAATGCCGATAGACATTGTATCGGCTGGGAATGACAATGAAAGATGAAATGTCCACATTGTTATATTAGCAGAACACTGCTTCTATAGTATTATATAAAGGTTGTTTATTCTACATGGACMTGTTACTACATTTGACAATTATCAAAACACTTAGATTAGAATATCTACATAAATTTAGCAATTGCATTCTTCTCATATTACACTGTAGGCTACTGACCTATTCAAAGCTTCCTTTGGCATCTCACCATACACCTGCCTGTAGTTATTGAACTCAACCTGCAGGAGGTTTGTTTGTTCTGCAGGCAAGGTTCTGACAGATGGGTGTGTCTTGGTGGTGGAAAGCACACACCCAAGAAACACCCACATCAAACCACACCCCCAAGCCAAACCGCTCCGAATGTATAATTACTTAGGTGTTGCCAGCTGTATGTATGTGGGCAGGATTAAAATGAACTCAACCCAAGGAACACAGTTACGGTACCTTTAATTCCGTGACATACAGTACCAGTCAAAAGTTTGGACACACCTACTCATTCAAGGGTTTTTCTTTATTTTACTATTTTACACATTGTAGAATAATAGCGAAGACATCAAAACTCTGAAATAACACATATGGAATCACGTAGTAACCAAAAAAGTGTTAAACAAATCATAAAATATTTTATAGTAGCCACCCTTTGCCTTGACAGCTTTGCACACTCTTGGCATTCCCTCAACCAGCTTCACCTGGAATGCTTTTCCAACAGTCTTGAAGGAGTTCCCACATATGCTGAGCACGTGTTGGCTGCTTTTCCTTCACTCGGCGGTCCAACTCATCCCAAAAGATCTCAATTGGGTTAAGGTTGGGTGATTTTTGAGGCCAGGTCATCTGATGCAGCACTCCATCACTCTCCTTCTTGGTCAAATAGCCCTTACACAGCCTGGAGGTGTATTGGGTCATTGTTCTGTTCAAAAACAAATGATAGTCCCACTAAGCGCAAACCAGGTGGGATGGCGTATCACTGCAAAATGCTGTGGTAGCCATGCTGGTTAAGTGTGCCTTGAATTCTAAATAAATCCGTGTCACCAGCAAAGCACCATCACACCTTCTCCTGCATGCTTCACGGTGGGAACCACACACGCGGAGGTCATCAGTTCACCCACTCTGCATCTCACAAGACACGGCGGTTGGAACCAAATATCTCAAATTGACAGATCAAAGGACAGATTTCCACCGGTCTAATGTCCATTGCTCATTTTTCTTGGCCCAAGCAAGTCTCATTTTCTTATTGGTGTCCTTTAGTAGTGGTTTCTTTGAAGCAATTCGACCATGAAGGCCTGATTCATGCAGTCTCCTCTGAACAGTTGATGTTGAGATGTGTCTGTTACTTGAATTCTGTGAAGCATTTATTTGGGCTGCAATTTCTGAGGCTGGTAACTAATGAACTTATCCTCTGCAGTAGAGGTAACTCTGGGTCTTCCTTTCCTGTGGCGGTCCTCATGAGAGCCAGTTTCATCATTGCGCTTGATGATTTTTGCGACTGCACTTGAAGAAACTTTCAAAGTTCTTGAAATTTTCCGCATTGACTGACCTTCATGTCTAAAAGTGATGATTGACTGTAATTTNTGTTACTACATTTGACAATTATCAAAACACTTAGATTAGAATATCTACATAAATTTAGCAATTGCATTCTTCTCATATTACACTGTAGGCTACTGACCTATTCAAAGCTTCCTTTGGCATCTCACCATACACCTGCCTGTAGTTATTGAACTCAACCTGCAGGAGGTTTGTTTGTTCTGCAGGCAAGGTTCTGACAGATGGGTGTGTCTTGGTGGTGGAAAGCACACACCCAAGAAACACCCACATCAAACCACACCCCCAAGCCAAACCGCTCCGAATGTATAATTACTTAGGTGTTGCCAGCTGTATGTATGTGGGCAGGATTAAAATGAACTCAACCCAAGGAACACAGTTACGGTACCTTTAATTCCGTGACATACAGTACCAGTCAAAAGTTTGGACACACCTACTCATTCAAGGGTTTTTCTTTATTTTACTATTTTACACATTGTAGAATAATAGCGAAGACATCAAAACTCTGAAATAACACATATGGAATCACGTAGTAACCAAAAAAGTGTTAAACAAATCATAAAATATTTTATAGTAGCCACCCTTTGCCTTGACAGCTTTGCACACTCTTGGCATTCCCTCAACCAGCTTCACCTGGAATGCTTTTCCAACAGTCTTGAAGGAGTTCCCACATATGCTGAGCACGTGTTGGCTGCTTTTCCTTCACTCGGCGGTCCAACTCATCCCAAAAGATCTCAATTGGGTTAAGGTTGGGTGATTTTTGAGGCCAGGTCATCTGATGCAGCACTCCATCACTCTCCTTCTTGGTCAAATAGCCCTTACACAGCCTGGAGGTGTATTGGGTCATTGTTCTGTTCAAAAACAAATGATAGTCCCACTAAGCGCAAACCAGGTGGGATGGCGTATCACTGCAAAATGCTGTGGTAGCCATGCTGGTTAAGTGTGCCTTGAATTCTAAATAAATCCGTGTCACCAGCAAAGCACCATCACACCTTCTCCTGCATGCTTCACGGTGGGAACCACACACGCGGAGGTCATCAGTTCACCCACTCTGCATCTCACAAGACACGGCGGTTGGAACCAAATATCTCAAATTGACAGATCAAAGGACAGATTTCCACCGGTCTAATGTCCATTGCTCATTTTTCTTGGCCCAAGCAAGTCTCATTTTCTTATTGGTGTCCTTTAGTAGTGGTTTCTTTGAAGCAATTCGACCATGAAGGCCTGATTCATGCAGTCTCCTCTGAACAGTTGATGTTGAGATGTGTCTGTTACTTGAATTCTGTGAAGCATTTATTTGGGCTGCAATTTCTGAGGCTGGTAACTAATGAACTTATCCTCTGCAGTAGAGGTAACTCTGGGTCTTCCTTTCCTGTGGCGGTCCTCATGAGAGCCAGTTTCATCATTGCGCTTGATGATTTTTGCGACTGCACTTGAAGAAACTTTCAAAGTTCTTGAAATTTTCCGCATTGACTGACCTTCATGTCTAAAAGTGATGATTGACTGTAATTTTTCTTTGCTTTTTTGATCTGTTCTTGCCATAATATGGACTTGGTCTTTTACCAAATAGGGCTATCTTCTATATATCCCCCTACCTTATCACAACACAACTGATTGGCTCAAACGCATTAAGGAGGAAATCATTTCCACAAATTAACTTTTAACACATGTTACACATGTTAATTGAAATGCATTACAGGTGACTACCTCAAGAAGCTAGTTGAGAGAATACCAAGAGTGTGCAAAGCTGTCATCAAGGCAAAGGGTGGCTACTTTGAAGAATCTGAAATATACAATAAATGTTGTTTTGTATAACACTTTTTTAGTTACTACATGATTCAATGTGTGCTATTTCATAGTTTTGATGTCTTCACTATTATTCTAAAATGTGGAAAATAGTAAAAATAAAGTAAAACCCTTGAATGAGTAGGTGTGTCCAAACTTTTGACTGGTACTGTATATATTTATTTCTAACTTCTCGCAAATCTCAGTTTTGGAAGAGACTGACTTTATGACCAAAAGTATCCTATTTACGCTTTTGTAGTACATTTTCACTCTAGAATAAATGTTTCTGACTCATATCGATGACACAAAGGTCATGTTCAAAACAAGAAGTTTCTTTTTAGGGGCTACCGCTCTTTAAAGGGACAGTGTGAGATTCTGGTATGCTTCCAGTCATTGTGCTTATGCTAGTTAGCATTGGCACGCAAAACTACCAACAACTTCCTTCAAACTGCACGTACAGACATAAAAAATGGTATCCATGAGTTCATCTGAGTCATCTGCTTAATTGCCAGAATCTTGCACTATCCCTTTAAATGATGATCATACTATGCTCTTGAACTTTATTTGTATGAAACCTACAACTTAGGACACCATTAAATATAAAATGAACTTACTACGGTACATCAAAACATGGCTACATGTGGATAAGCTTTAAGCTACAAATAAATGCTGAATCAAGAGACAAGCTCCACCTTCAATTGACCCTTCGCTATGCCCCGTCCCAGAATTTGGAGCAACCAATCGCAATGTTCTGGTGGATAGCAACTGGCATCAAGTCCAACTCCTCGATCAAGCTCAGCTTGGTTGAAGCCAATGAGGGCAATGGCAAAAACAGAGTTTATCAAATGACAAATTGTTTAAATTGGCTAAATAATTGAACAGTGCACCAAGGGTACTTGCAACTGTGATTCCTGAAATGCAAGGCCTGTTGGAGTATTTGTTAATCTGAAATTGCTTGGTTGCTGGTTAGCTAGATCTCAGTCTCATTGGCCACCATTGAAAGTGTTTCTAATGCTAGAACGCCAGATAGTTAGTTAATATGATTTGTTTACTCCAATTGAATGTTAGCTAGCTAAGTTAGCTAAACTTTGCAAAATAAGAAATGTCCTCTCAATTTCAACWGCGTTTATTTTCACCAAACTTAACAAACAAATATTTGTATGAACATAAGATTCAAAAACTGAGACATAAACTGAACAAGTTCCACAGACATGTGACTAACAGAAATGGAATGTGTCCCTGAACAAAGGGTGGGCAAAATCAAAAGTAACAGTCAGTTTATGGTGTGGCCACCAGCTGCATTAAGTACTGCAGTGCATCTCCTCCTCATGGACTGCACCAGATTTGCCAGTTCTTGCTTTGAGATGTCACCCCACTCTTCCACCAAGGCACCTGCAAGTTCCCAGACTTTTCTGGAGGGATGGCCCTCACCCTCTGATCCAACAGGTCCCAGACGTGTTCAATGGGATTGAGATCTGGGCTCTTCGCTGGCCATGGCAGAACACTGACATTCCTGTCTTGCAGGAAATCACGCACAGAACAAGTAGTATGGCTGGTGGCATTGTCATGCTGGAGGGTCATGTCAGGATGAGCCTGCAGGAAGGGTACCACATGAGGGAGGAGGATGTCTTCCCTGTAACGCACAGCGTTGAGATTGCCTGCAATGACAACAAGCTCAGTCCTATAATGCTGTGACACACCACCCCAGACCATGACGGACCCTCCACCTCCAAATCGATCCCGCTCCAGAGTACAGGCCTCGGTGTAACGCTCATTCCTTCGACTATAAACGCGAATCCGACCATCACCCCTGGTGAGACAAAACCGCGACTCGTCAGTGAAGAGCACTTTTTGTCAGTCCTGTCTGGTCCAGCGACGGTGGGTTTGTGCCCATAGGCAACGTTGTTGCCGGTGATGTCTGGTGAGGACCTGCCTTACAACAGGCCTACAAGCCCTCAGTCCAGCCTCTCTCAGCCTATTGCCGACAGTCTGAGCACTGATGGAGGGATTGTGTGTTCCTGGTGTAATTAGGGCAGTTGTTGTAGCCATCCTGTACCTGTCCCGCAGGTGTGATGTTCGGATATACCGATCCTGTGCAGGTGTTACTCGTGGTCTGCCACTGCGAGGACGATCAGCTGTCCGTCCTGTCTGCCTGTAGCGCTGTCTTAGGCGTCTCACAGTACGAATATTGCAATTTATTGCCCTGGCCACATCTACAGTCCTCATGCCTCCTTGCAGCATGCCTAGGGCACGTTCACGCAGATGAACAGGGACCATGGGCATCTTTCTTTTGGTGTTTTTCAGATTCAGTAGAAAGGCCTCTTTAGTGTCCTAAGTTTTCATAACTGTGACCTTAATTGCCTACCGTCTGTAAGCTGTTAGTGTCTTAACGACCGTTCCACAGGTGCATGTTGATTAATTTTTTTGTGGTTCATTGAACAAGCATGGGAAACAGTGTTTAAACCCTTTACAATGAAGATCTGTGAAATTATATGGATTTTTACGAATTATCCTTGAAAGACAGGGTCCTGAAAAAAAGGGTTTCTTGTTTTGCTGAGTTTATATTATGAATAAAACTCATCTGCTGTCGACATCAGGATACGATTTGAGAGCAAGTTAGCACCAAGTGGTTAATAGCTTTGACTGTATGCTTACAGTGCAATTGTAATAACAGTCCACCACAACATACCCAAGAATCTTCTGATTAGCAAGGGGTAGTCTGTTTATTTTCACTGTGTAATACAACCACAATTTGAGGTCATTGATGAGGGGTTTTCCCTTGTAGTTTGAATGAGGAATTGGGTTTCAGAGGGAAATGTTGTCTGATGYTGCAACAGTAACCAAGGGGGGCGGGCTTAGAGAAGGATCAATTGTCCCCCACAGAAAAAGCCCCTCTTAAAAAATGTAAGCCTGTAATTTGGCCGTGACCCGTCTCTCCAGTCCAATCAACAGAAGGCGTCTCTCTCTAATACAAAGAGAAAGGACACCCCCCTCCCCATTCCCACCTCTCTCCCATCTGTCTGCACCATGTCCGACAGGCAAAAGGGGTACACGGACACACACAAATGCACATAAGCACACAAACGTGCACGCATGCACAAACCCTCAGAAACCCATGACTCATATAAATGGTTGAGGTTGCCATCATATAATGGTCACCTCTCATAAAACATTGATCATGCAAAGTTTGATGATGAAGAGGTGAGGAGACAGAGGGAGATCTTGAKAGAGAAGGAAAGAGAGTACATGAGAGAAAGCAAATGAGTGCGTTTGGAGTGGCTTGTGGTGTACGTAAGGTACATTTGCACATTTATTTTTCACTAGATCTGGAAGCCTGGAGACTTACACTAAGCAGTGGGGGGGTATGGTTGGATGTTTTAGTCTGTGAATGTCGGAAGAGTTCGTGTCTTGACGCTCGCTTTCCCTATACCGTTCGTTCGGCCTCTTCCCCTGCCTGGAGCAAGCAGGTTTTCAGAGCTCTCCACACCCCTTATTACTCTGCGCATGTTTAATCAACCAGTATGGTTACCATGTCAACCACGGTGCAAAATCTGAGAATAGACAGGGTACTTCAGAGCTGTGACCCAGTTACTGTGTGTCAACAAATTCACTAGGACAATGGGTGAATGAGACTCATTACACAGATAACCCTCTGGGGTGAAGTACAGTACAGGCCCAGGTCAGGTCTGAAAGCCCAGGCATTGGTTTTGAAAGGGACTGAATTAATCAAGCCCCCAACCGATGTACATGCTTCTGTAATGGTTGGTGRAATATTTAACCATGCTAGCAGGTTTCGTACAGTTGTCTCCAATGTGTGATTTTAAGTTCAGTCCAAAATTATAAGATTTACCATTAAAGTTTATAGATGCTCAATTCATATTTCTGGTAATATGATCACATCATATAAAATCATAACTTTCGATAAAAGATAAGACATTCCCGACSGAAAAGTTATTGAAATATGTTGACGTGTTTTTTGAGCACCTGCTGGACATTATTGAGAACAATGAGAAAACCCTCAGACGTTGGCCATTAGGGGAGAGTGGGGTAAGTTGAGCCACCCTTTATACGAAACGATATACAAAATATATAATTTGACCAAATATTAATGAAGAGGTCATTTCATGGAGTCTGTGAAGAAAGAAACCACATGGAAAAGTGGTAWGCAAGTTAGGTCTGAAACTGATTTTCACCAAGTCAAATACATTTATTGGGTTAGAGGTTTCATGATGCTTGTATCTAAACCAAAGTAGCTAATTTAAAGATCTCTATAAGCTTCAATATGAGGTCCTAAACCTAACATAAAAGTGCATCCTTGTCACTGTGTGGGCTAATAGTCAAAATGTTTGCCTTGGTGTAAGTGGCATATGTTAAAATTGTAAACAAAAAGTACAAAGTGTTTGTTAGGTGATAAAACCTGTGTTGAAAAGATTCAAATGCTTTAAAATGATTGAAAGACAAAAAGTGATTGTGTCGAATTGTGTTTACAGAACATTCTGAAATATATAGGACCAGTCAAAAGTTAGGACAYCTATTCATTCAAGGGTTTTTCTTTATTTTTACTATTTGTACATTGTAGAATAATAGTGAAGACATCAAAACTATGAAATAACATACATTGAATCATGTAGTAAGCAAAGAATTGTTAAACAAGTCAAAATAGAAGATTCTTCAAAGTAGCCACCCTTTGCACACTCTTGGCATTCTCTCAACCAGCTTCATGAGGTAGTCCCCTTGAATGCATTTCAATTAACAGGTGTGCCTTGTTAAAAGGTCTTTTTTATAAAATAAAATAAAATGTTTATCCCCTTTTTTCTCCCCAATTTCGTGGTATCCAATTAGTAGTTACTGTCTTGTCTCATCGCTACAACTCCCGTACGGGCTTGGGAGAGACGAAGGTCGAGAGCCATGCGTCCTCCGAAACACAACCCAACCAAGCCGCACTGCTTCTTAMCACAGCACGCCTCCAACCCGGAAGCCAGCCKCACCAATGTGTTGGCGGAGACACCGTACACCTAGTGACCTGGTCAGCGCACACTGCACCAGGCCCGCCACAGGAGTTGCGATGAGACAAGGATATCCCTACCGGCCAAACCCTCCCTAACCCGGACGACGCTAGGCCAATTGTGCGTCGCCCCATGGACCTCCCAGTCGCGGCCGGCTGCGACCGAACCTGGGCTYGAACCCAGAGTCTCTGGGGACCACTGCGCCMCCCGGGAGGCCCGTTAAAAGGTCATTTGTGGAAATTATTTCCTTAATGCGTTTGAGCCAATCAGTTGTGTTGTGACAAGGTCGAGGTTGTATACACAAGATAGCCCTATTTGGTAAAACACCAAATACGTCCATATTATGGCAAGAACATCTCAAATAACCAAAGAGAAACGAAAGTCCATCATTACTTTAAGACACAAAGGTCAGTCAAGTGCAGCCGCAAAACCATCAAGCGCAATGATGAAACTGGCTCTCATGAGGATGGCAACAGGAAGGGATGMCCCAGAGTACCTCTGCTGCAGAGGATAAGTTCATTAGTTACCAGCCTCAGAAATTGCAGCCCAAATAAATGCTTCAAGTAACAGACACATCTCAAAAACAACTGCTCAGAGGAGACTGTGTGAATCAAGCCTTCATGGTCGAATTGCGGCAAAGAAACCACTACTAAAAGACACCAATAAGAAAAAGAGACTTGCTTGGGCTAAGAAAAACAAGYAATGGACATTAGACCGGTGGAAATCTGTTCTTTGKTGTGATGACTCCAAATGGGATATTTTTKGTTCTAACYGCCGTGTCTTTRTGAGACGCAGAGTAGCATTCTGCAGCGATACGCCATCCCATCTGGTTTGCGCTTAGTGGGACTRTCATTTGTTTTTCAACAAGACAATGACCCAACACACCTCCAGGCTGTGTAAGGGCTATTTGACCAAGAAGGAGAGTGATGGAGTGCTGCATCAGCTGACCTGGCCTCTACAATCACCCAACCTCAACCCAATTGAGATTGTTTTAGGAATGAGTTGGACCTCAGAGTGGAGGGAAAGCAGCCAACAAGTGCTCAGCGTATGTGGGAACTCATTCAAGACTGTTCGAAAACCATTCCAGGTGAAGCTGGTTGAGAGAATGCCAAGAGTGTGCAAAGCTGTCATCAAGGCAAAGGGTGGCTACTTTCAAGAATCTAAAATATATTTTGATTTGTTTAACATTGTTTTGGTTACTACATGATTCCATATGTGCTATTTCATTATTCTACAATGTAGAAAATARTAAAAATATAGAAAAACCCTTGAATGAGTAGGTGTGTCCAAACTTTTGACTGGTACTGTATGTAAATATCTTTGTTAGAAAGTGTATCATATTTCCCTTGGCGGAGTGATGCTGAATGTAAAAGATGGCTCAACTTAACCCCACTCTCACCTAATAACTGTGACAACATTTTGGGGAACAATTGGTGGAATTCCCTTGACCTCCATAGGGATGCAGCTGGAGTCCAAAACAATGGAAGTGGAAGAGCAGGTCAGCTGGCAGTGGAGAGAGCCAGAATTCACTGTGTGAGAAGATTAACTCCATGGATAATCAGTTTTTGGGAGAGGGAAAACCATGTATGAAACCATGAAATGTCACAGGCCATGTTAGAGGGGCTCAAAATGTGCAATGCTGCATTATACCACAAATGTCCAGTTTGTAGGGGACAATAGAGCATATGATGTGTGGTAATGGTTCCAGATTACACATTTCATTAGTTTWAATGTAATATACTACAGCAATACAATACCTGATTTTTCCCTCTATTGAGCCTAGACTCCTGAGCACATTATCACACATTGGCAATAAAACTTGATCAACCGAGTTGAACAGAAGGAGATCTAATTCCTTCCCTTGGCTCAGGTAGTCTTAACAGGTGGGCCTTACTCCATTTTTCCTTTCGTTCAGAGCTGGAGCAGTCACAGCAGTATGTCATTACAATTGCTACCTGAAGTGGAATTGATTCCTCGGTATCAAGCGAGGACAGATGATTATGACTTCATTTAATGTTTTAACATAACAAATTCGTTTTGATTTAAGCCATTTTTATTTGGGGGAATTAGGATTGTCCACTGTTGTTGTCGGTGACTTGTGGCACGCGGCATGAAGCGCTACATTTGGCTAACAGATGAAGAGAGCAGCTGGTGCATCTGACTCACAATCTGAGATTTGCAGTCTGAGTAGGAGGACCATAGAGATCCCATAATACAATATTTTCCAATATTTGATCAGTTTCTTGAACCCCACAATAATTGTAAGGCCCAATCTATAACTCTGTAATTGACATTATTAKTAAGAAGTACCCCTCTTCCATTAGAAAGCTAAACTACATCTGTAATATCAGTRGCAATATAACAGAAGATCAACACTAAGATGATCAATTCCTGTCACATGACAATTGAAAGTCCCTTAAAATAGACCTTGTAACCCTTTGTTAATGGTAAAAAAAAAAAAGAGTGTGACGCAAACTATTTGTGGGTGTTTATTGTTATTTTGAGGATTTACAAAGCAGTACTGAGAGGTATAAAATATGCTCTTTTACAATGCATGTACAGTTACGTTGTGTCTGAAAACCATTAAATGTCATGTTACGTACAGTACGTGCATGACATTTGCTCTTCTCTCATGTTAGCCCCCTGGCTAGTCCATGGTGCCCCTAATGCCAGGAAAGGGCTCCAGATGACCTATAGAGCTCTGGTCCACATATAACAGGTGACCTCATAGAAGGTGCCAGTTGGTGGAGGAATGACCCCAGAGAAAGTGCACTTACAAGTGATTGTCCTCTTAAATACATCATGGACTCAGGGTTCTCTGAGGTTGGGGGGTTAGATTGTGACCAGACACCCCAAAATGATAGGTTTGGTCACATAGACTATTAAATAAAAGCATAACTGTTTAATGACGCTGCTTCCTGAGAGTTGCTCAGATTTCTGTTACAGCACAGAGCACATAACAACACTGTATATATGAGTGGGGGGGGGGGGGGGAAGCATGGTAAAAGCTAGGTGGCATGACTAGTGAAAGATCAAAGACTTCAGTTCAGACTAAAATCAACGCTACTGTAGCAGTGTTTGTCGTGGATAATCGTCTCAGAATATACACTCTTATAAGAACTTGTAAAATCAATAAAGATTTTTATACAATGTATCACAAGCCGGGGTGATCCGCGGATCACACACCTTCCCAGAGCACTGGCTCTGTCTTATACACACACACACACATGAGATCATTACATACTTTAATTAAATTACTTCTCCTAGGTATATGCCAGCTATTATCCTTCATTTCAGGCTTCCTGCTTGTTTACGCCCAATAACGCCTGTATCTGCTCTTGATTAGATTATAATGGTGGCAGGACCCTCCTGTCTCCTAAAATTAATATATGTCTATCTTACCCTAAGCACTTATGGCCTTTACCCTAAGCACTTATGGCCTTTCCTCTCTATTTTATCTTCATAATGGTGTCCTGCTCTTTCCATAAATGCACTTCAAGGCACGTATGGCTTTGGCCATCTGCTAATCTTTGGTTTCCTGTATTTACCAGAATGGCAAATGCACTCATGTCTGCCTTCTTCTCCTATTTTCTAATGTACACCTGTCTATTGTTTAATAGTGTGATATCTGCCTCCATATGTAACAATAACTCCTACATGTTCCCGTTCATTGTTTGCAACAATGTCAAATGATCTCCACAACTSCTAAGAATGTCAAACGGAAAATAATTTGTCATCTAAGAAAACACCAAAAAACATTAAATATAGACATCATAAAGCCATTTGAGAGGCCCTCAAGGCAGGGACTCCAAGTCATTAATTGTCCTTCCTCCCAGGAGGGTTTTAAATCTCCGCTGTCATGTGCTCTTAAGCCAGTCTTTGATAACAGCAAGGTGACCATGCTGTTCTTTTCATCTAGCACCAACGTAGTACAATTTGCAGTGGGCATGTGAATAATTGTCTCATCCAAGCGACAAGAGACTTAGAACTCGTAATATAAGAGTAAGGCCCAATCTTCCYTTTATGAGGGGTTGTTGTTTTATAGGTAGTTTATAGATCATTATTAGATCATATGTAGTGTGTTAATCATTATTACATAGTTATAACTCAGTGTTGTTTTGGTGCTTGCCAAATAATAGGTTTATTTATGGCTGCACTGTGGATTACTACTGTTATTTTTTTTWAAGTATACCATAAAACACACAACCTCACTGTGAGGGTAATACTGTGAGACCATACTCAAGTCCCCCTCAATATGGCTACTCTAGCTGTGCATAGTCAAATGTATTTTCCTTGTGTCAGTACTTGAAATGTCATGACAGTTTTGGGGCAATTTTCTGTTTGTTTGATGTTGCTTTTTCTGTTTGGGGGGGGGATTAGGTTTGCAAGGTGGAACCAAACTGCAAATATTAAAGGAGAACCAAAATTCCATTATTTTCTAGTGGGCAAGACACACTACATATACTATACTGTAGCAGCATGTAGGCCAGCCTATTACATTGGCGCTTACATTATTCATGCATTCGGACCTCATAATTGCAAACAGGAGCATCAAATCATCTTGTTTCAAGCACTAGACATCTAGCTAAGTGTCCCTAGATGAAGTTCTAGCATGTGTAACAGTGTTGCTTCCGTCCCTCTCTTTAGCCGAACCTGGGCTCGAACCAGGGCCCCTCTGAACACATCAACAACCGCCACCCACGAAGCTCCGTTACGTATCGCTCCACAAAAGCCACGGCCCTTGCAGAGCAAGGGAAATAACTTCTTCAAGGTCTCAGAGCGAGTGACATCACCGGTTGAACACTACTAGCACATACCGCTAACTAGCTAGGCATTTCGCACCGGTTACACCTGGTCCCGGACCTGTTTGTGCTGTATCCAACTCCTATGATCATTGTGCTGGTTTAGCATGACGTAAGGCCATAGGCGTTGGATGTACAGCACAAAAAGGTCTGGGACCAGGTTACTGAAGTTCATCAGTCAGTGTGTTGATTCAGTGAGGAAGCAATAAAGAAGAACGTTAATGTGAAGCAGCACTCAGCCAAACTGTTTTAGCGCCATGTTTTATGTATAACTTTCCAGATTTGATGGAGAAGATATGTGCCAGTGGGGCCGCAGAACCAGTAGCGGAAAGCGTGGCTGGCTAAGTAATTATATGTGGACTTACTAGCTGGTTCCCTCAGCCAAATGAATGGATGTGGTGTACTACAGACATGCATGTAAAGCCTGGGTGCTCGTCTCTTTCAGATGGATCAACATTGAGGGAGATTGCCAACTGTATGAYGTGACAGATTGGGATTCAAGGATATAGAATTCACACAGAGTGCACACCTAGTAACGGTRACTGATCGGTATTTAATCAACACTGCTATCAGGAAGTTTCCGGTAGTCATCCCACAGGTTGGAGACATTATAGTCTTATAGAGTCATGAACCATACTGTGAAAATAGAATTCCTGAGCCAATGTCATATTGCAGCCACTAATGGTATTAACACCTTACCAGACAATAAAGGTATGCCACTTTGCAATAAGTATTTCCAGGTAAACTAGCATCCATGACACTCACACACACACAAACACACTCATATGCACACAGACACTGAGTAAACTGATTGGCCAGGGTACAAAAATGTAATCTGCAGGAACGGAGCAGAGAGTAGCTGCAGGGATGATGACTAGACTTGGCCAGTGCCATGGTAACTGTTTCAGCTCTCACTCATGCCTGTGAAGCACTCACAGGTTTTCAGGGATGAGAGGAAGGAGGGTGGGAGGGACGGGGAGGAGGGGAGGAAAGAAGCACAGACGTATAAAGCCCTGTCACGTGCACAGAACTTGGGATGGAGGGAAAAAAGGAAGGAAGGAGGAGTGAAGGGGGGAGACACACCTCAGAGAATGATAGCATCCTTTTGTCATACAGTGAGCAATTTTATTAATATGGAGGAATGCAAATTCAAACTAATGCCAGCGMCCTGGTCAACAAATGTATTTATACAGTACACAGCTATTTACCCCTCAAACATACACTTAACACTGGTTTAGTGGGAGGGGGTGGGTTTGCATTATAAATAGCAACCCCTCTGCACAAAGCAAACAACATACCCTGCATGCACATGAACAAGAGAGAATTTCTGACATGCATCAAATCCAGATTTTTTTTTGGGGGGGGGGAGTTTGTTAAAATAAAAAAAGAGCTTTGATTTAAATACAATAGCTGGACATGTGGATAGTCTGGATACAATGGTTTTATTAGTGAACAGAGCTGGCTCGAGGTCTCTTGTCTTCAATGTTCCCCTGAGCCATCTCGACAGGCATGCGAGAGCCTTACCGAGACGCCTGTGAACAAAGACAATTCTCCCTGTGCTTTCACAGTCAACGCTCATAGAAGCAGTTCACACCACTCGCTGACTGTCTCGACAGCGGACGACACACARACACACTTCAGTCAAGCAGACACTCAGTGGACAAAGGAACAACCATAACAGATGCTCTTTTATACCCAGAGTATTAACCAACTATTTACCCAATCCTTTCTGAATAAATAGTCCACTGACAGACAAAGAAATTAGGGGAAGATTTTACTCAAAGGGAATCTCAATCCATCCACTTAAATGTAAAAAATACTCTCTCTTTCCTTACCTTTCTGAGTCTGACCCTCATCCAAATCTTCTTCCATCTTGGCTATTCTAGATGTAGAGCAACTAGAGATGTGACAGAAGCTCCTTGGTTTGCAGGTTCAAAACCCTGTTTCTTTGTGTCAAAGATAGTCCACAGAGCCCTCCTTCTCTCTCGCTTTCCCTCTTGCTCTCTCACTCTCYTTCTCGGTCTCTCGGTTCTGTGTTAAGACCGCTTGTCAGCAGTGATTTCATTCAAGTGGTCGTGCCGTGAAAGAGATCATTGCATCTTCACAGCGCTGTCCATTGCGAGCAGCTCTGGCAAGTGCTGGAAACCTGTTCTCTACAGTGGAGAAAAGGGGGGGGTCTCAGTAGGCATTATGTTTGCAGGAGGGCGGGCTAGCAAGCGCAGGTGCTCAGAAAGCAGAGAGAGGCAATGGTAGAAACAGTCTCAACCATGAACACTGACACGAGCAGGCGGAGGAGTTGCTTCGTTGGGTTGAATGTGTCCTTCGCTATCAAATAATGTTTTAAAACATGTTTTTATTCATAATGTCCATAATTTTCCACCTGTGGGCTGCCATTGTAGTACTCCATTCAAATACCGGTTCACTTTAAGACATAAATGGTCATACATGGTCATACAAAAAAGAATAAAACTGTATTTAGTATATAATATCAGTTTAGTTGTTTACCTTAGGACGTGCATTAACCACAGTGATAAAATAATAAAATCCCCAAATTATCCTGCGGCATACTCTCATAGAAAACAGGTGCTAAGTAGAACCAAAAAGGGTTCTTCTGCTTGTCTCCATAAATATATACAGTCCCTTCAGTATGTATTCACACCCCTTGACTTTTTCCACATTTTGTGTCACTGGCCTACACACAATACCCCACAATGTCAAAGTGGAATTATGTGTTTAGAATTTTTTTTACAAATTAATAAAAAATAATAACCTGAAATGTCTTGTGTCAATAAGTATTCAACCCCTTTGTTGTGGCAAGCCTTTAATCAATTCAGGAGTAAAAATGTGTTTAACAAGTCACATAATAAGTTGCATGGACTCGCTATGTGCAATAATAGTGTTGAACACGATTTTTGAATGACTACCTCAATGCGGGGTCCCTGATGATATTCTTGGCCTTCCTGCGTAGGTGTCCTGGAGGGCAGGCAGTGTGCTCCCAATGGTGCATTCGGCTGACCGTACCACCCTCTGTAGCGCCTTGCGGTCAGCAGTGCAGGTCAGTATGCCCCCTATGGCGCTCCTGTAGAACACTGTGACAGCCCTGACAGGCTGAATTTTTTTCGGCCTCTTGAGTTTGAAGAGACTCTGTCGTGGCTTCCTCACCATGGTGTCCATGTGGTTTGACTGTTTCAGCTCCTGAGAGGTGTACGCCGAGGAACTTAACATTTTTGACTCTCTCCATGGCGGACCCATTGATGAGGATGGGGGCGTGTCCAGCCTGGTTCCTCCTGAAGTTCACAATCAGCTCCTATGTTTTGCTGATGTTGAGGGAGAGTTTGTTTACCTGGCACCAATCTATCAGAGTGCCCACCTCCTCCCAGTAGGCCATCTCATCATTGTTGGTAATCAGGCCTACTACTGTCATGTTAGCAGCGAACTTGATGATGGAGTTGGACCTGTGACAGGCCACGCAGTCATAGGTATACAGGGAGTACAAGARGGGATTGAGGATGCACCCTTGGAGGGCCCCCGTRTTGAGGGTCAGTGTGGAGGAGGTAATGATGCCTACCTTCACCACCTGGTGGTAGCCCGTCAGGAAGTCCAGGACCCAGTTGCATAGGGAGGAGTTTAGTCCCAGGGCCTTGAGCTTTGTGGTGAGCTTGGAGGGCACTATGGTATTGAAGGCCGAGCTGTAGTCGATGAATAGCATCCTCACATATGCATTCCTTTTGTCCAGGTGTGTGAGGGCAGTGTGCAGTGTAATAGCGATTGCAACATCCGTGGATCTGTTGGGGCGGTAGGCGAATAGGAAAGGGTTGACTGTGTTGGGGAGGGAGGAGATGATGTGTTTTTTGACTAGCCAATCAAAGCACTTCATGGTGACGAAAGTGAGAGCTATGGGTTGGCAGTCATTCAGTTCAGTTTCTTTCCCTTTCTTGGGCGCGGGGATGAAGCAGGTGGGAGTAACTGCCTGAGCTAGAGAGAGATTGAAAATGTCTGAAAACACAACAGCTAGCTGGTCTGCAGACGGGATGCCGTCTTGTTTGAACGACTTACCTACGTCCTCCGTGGAGACCAYAGCTCAGAGTAGTTATGCTCGAAGCGAGAGAAAAATGTGTTTAGCTYGTCCAGTAGGGCGGCGTTGGTGTCCGCGAAGTGACTGGCTTTCTTTTGTTATCCGTGATCCTTAAAAGACTCTGTCACATATACCTCTTGTCCGACCAGCTGAATTGCTCCTCCATTTTGTCTCTATACTTGTAATTCGCCATCTTGATCCATCTGCGTAGGTCGTATTTGTACTGTTTAACCATACAATTGTCCCCGGTCACAATCTCTCTCCTTCAATTACCGACAAGGCTGCCATCAATCCACGGTTGTTGATTCTTGTAAGTGTTGAAAGACACCATCGGTATCACGTCATCTATGCTCTATGCATTTTTTAAATAATTTGGTGACTGAGTCRGTGTATTCATTGATGTTATCCCCAGAGGCGACCCAGAACATATTCCAGTCCATGTGACCAAAACAGACTTCACCAGAACTTACCTCTTCAGTTTTTGTTTGTTGGCGGGGAGGAGCAAAATGGAGTCATGGTCAGATTTACCGAAAGGAGAGGGCTGGTAATGTTCTGGTAATTATGTGAGCTGGCTAGCTACAGATGTAGGATTATAATTTGAGCCAGTTTTCTACAGCAGGAAAATAACCCTGCTGCAAAAGGAAATGTGAATTATTATGTGGAATATAATTGACATTTCTGCAGGGGTTGATACATTTTCACAGACTGTTCTCTCTGCTACCGCATGGCAACCGGTACCGATGCATCAAGTCTGGAACCAACAGGACCCTGAACAGCTTCTACCCCCAAGCCACGAGACTACTAAATAGTTAACCAAATAGCTACCCAAACTATCTGCATTGACCCTCTTTGCACTAACTCTTTTGACTCACATACGCTGCTGCTACTGTTTATTATCTATCCTGTTACCTCGTCAATTTACCCCTAACTACAGTTCCTTCAGAAAGCATTCTYAACACTTTACTTTTTCCACATTTTATTGTGTTACAAAGTGGGATCACAATTGATTTGTCATTTTATGTCAACGACCAACACAAAATACTATTTTCACGTCAAAGTCTGAAAAAAATCCACAATATGTAAAGAAATGTGTAAAAAATGAAACACTAATATATCTTGATTAGATACGTCTTCAATCCCCTGAGTAAATACACCTTTGGCAGCAATTACAGCTGTGAGTCTTTCTGGGTAAGTCTCTTACAGCTTTCAACACCTKGATTGTGCAACATTTGCCCATCATTCTTTTCAAAATTATTCAAGCTCAAATTGGTTGCTGATCATAGCTCTATACAACCGTTTTTAGGTCTTGCCATTGATTTTCAAGCAGATTTTAGTCAAATTTGTAACTCGACCACTCACGAACATTCATTGTCTTCTTGGTTAGCAACTCCAGTGTATATTTGGCCTTGTGTTTTTGGTTATTGTCCTGTTGAAAGGTGAATTAATCTCTTAGTGTCTGGTGGAAAGCATACTAAAACCAGGTTTTCCTCTAGGATTTTGCCTGTGCTTAGCTCCATTATGTTTATTTTTTATCCTGAAAAACTCCCCAGTCCTTAACTATTACATAGTTAAGGATACTGTACTCATAACATGATGCCCAAAATATAACACCTTGTACTGAGGACAAAAAGTAAATTGCTTTGCCACATTTTTGGGGGGCAATATTACTTTAGTGCCTTCTTGCAAACAGGATGCATGTTTTGGAATATTTGTATATACTGTACAGGCATCCTTATTTTTACTCTGTCAATTAGGTTAGCATTGTGGAGTAGCTACAATGTTGTTGATCCATCCTCAGTTTTCTCCTATCACAGCCATTAACTCTAACTGTTTTAAAGTAACTCTCTAAACGTTTAATGCCTGTAACTTTGTAGTGACTGGGTGTATTGATACACCATCCAAAGTATAATTCATAATTTCCCCATGCTCAAAGGGAAATTCAATGTCTGCTTTTCTTTTTTTTTTACCCATCTACCAAAAGGTGCCCTTCTTTGAGAGGCATTGGATAAACTCACTGGTGTTTGTGGTTGAATCTGTGTTTGAAGTTCACTGCTCGACTGAGGGACCTTACAAATAATGTAGGTTTGGGGCACAGAGATACTGTAAAGTAGTCATTCAAAAATCATGTTTAACACTATTATTGCACACRGAGTGATTCCATGCAATTTATTATGTGACTTGTTAAGCACATGTTTTACTSTTGAACTTATTTAGGCTTGCCATTCCAAAGGGGTTGAATACTTATTGACCTAAGATATTKCAAATCAAATGTTATTTGTCACATACACATGGTTAGCAGATGTTAATGCGAGTGTAGAGAAATGCTTGTGCTTCTAGTTCYGACAGTGCAGTAATATCTAACAAGTAATCTAACAATTCCCCAACAACTACCTAATACACACAAATCTAAAGGGGTGAATGAGAATATGTACATGTAAGTACATGGATGAGCGATGGCCGAGCGGCATTGGCAAGGTGYAATAGATGKCAGAAAATACAGTATATACACGTGATATGAGTAATGTAAGATATGTTAACATTACTAAAGTTGMATTWTTTAGAGTGCATTGTATAAAGTGACTAGTGATCCATTTATTAAAGTGACCAGTGATTGGGTCTCAATGTAGGCAGCAGCCTCTCTGAGTTAGTGATTGCTGTTTAGCAGTCTGATGGCCTTGAGATAGAAGCTGTTTTTCAGTCTCTCTGTCCCAGCATTGATGCACCTGTACTGACCTCGCCTTCTGGATGGTAACGGTATGAACAGGCAGTGGCTCGGGTGGTTGATGTCCTTGATGATCTTTTTGCCTTCCTGTGACATCGGGTGCTTTAGGTGTCATGGAGGGTAGGTAGTTTGCCCCCAGTGATGCGTTGTGCAAACCGCAAAACCCTCTGGAGAACCTTGCGGTTGAGGGTGGTGCAGTTGCCGTACCAGGCCGTGATACAGCCCAACAGGATGCTCTCGATTGTGCATCTGTAAAAGTTTGTCAGGGTTTTGGGTGACAAACCAAATTACTTCAGCCTCCTGAGGTTGAAGCAGCGCTGTTGCGCTTTCTTCACCACACTGTCTGTGTGAGTGGACCATTTCAGTTTGTCTGTGATATGTACGCCGATGTGGATAGGGGGGTGCTCCCTCTGCTGTTTCCTGAAGTCCAAGATCATGACATTGAATCAGAGATTGTTTTCCTGACACCACACTCCGAGTCCCCTCACCTCCTCCTTGTAGGCTGTCTCGTCATTGTTGGTAATCAAGCCCACTACTGTTGTGCAGTCGTGGGTGAACAGGGAGTACAGGAGGGGGCTGAGCACGCACCCTTGTGGGGCCCCAGTGTTGAGGGTCAGCGAAGTGTAGATGTTGTTTCCTATCTTCACCACCTGGGGGTGGCCCGTCAGAAAGTCCAGGACCCAATTGCACAGGGCGGGGTTGAGACACAGAGCCTCCAGCTTGATGATGAGCTTGGAGGGTACTATGGTGTCGAATGCTGAGCTGTAGTCAATGAACAGCTTTCTTACATAGGTATTCCTTTTGTCCAGATGGGATATTCAGTGTGCAGTGTGATGGCGATTGCGTCGTCTGTGGACCTGTTGGGGYGGTTTGCAAACTGAAGTGGGTCTAGGGTGGCCGGTAAGGTGGAGGTGATTTGATCCTTGAGTAGTCTCTCAAAGCACTTCATGATGACAGAAGTGAGTGCTATGGGGCGGTAGTCATTTAGTTCAGCAATCTTTGCCTTCTTGGGTACAGGAACAATGGTAGCCATCTTGAAGCATGTGGGGACAACAGACTGGGATAGGGGGTGATTGAATATGTCTGTAAACACACCAGCCAGCTGGTCTGCGCATGCTTTCAGCTTTTCATTATTAATGAATTTGTAAATAATTTGAAAAACATGCATGTGGGGACAACAGACTGGGATAGGGGGCAATTGAATATGTCTGTAAACACACTTTGACATTATGTGCTATTGTGTGTAGGCCAGTGCCAAAAAAATCTAAATTTTATCAATTTTAACTTCAGGCTGTAGCACAACAAAATGTGGAAAAAGTCAAGGGGTGTGAATACTTTTTGAAGGCACTGTATATGTACATATCTACCTCAATTACCTCGCCACAAGACATGCCACGAGGTCTCTTCACAGTCCCCAAGTCCAGAACAGACTATGGGAGGTGCACAGTACTACATAGAGCCATGAATACATGGAACTCTATTCCACATCAAATAACTGATGGATTTTGTATTGCAGATATGTGGCAGTGGTGGAGTAGGGGCCTGAGGACACACACTGTGTTGTGAAATCTGTGAATGTAATGTTTTTAAAATTGTATAACTGCCACTTAATTTTGCTGGACCCCAGGAAGAGTAGCTGCTGCCTTGGCAGCAAATAATGTGTATACATAATAAATACAAATAACTCTGCACTTCGACTCAATACTGGTACCCCGTGTATATAGCAAATTTATCATTAAATATTGTACATGTTTTCTTTGTGTTATTATTATTGTTGGGAATGGCCCTTAAGCATTTCACTGTTAGTTTAAACTTGTTGTTTACGAAGAATGTGACAAATAACATTTCATTTGAAGCTTGAAATTTCAAAGTGGAATTTACAAACTTCAGACGCCTTTTTAAACCTCAAATACACTACAAGTTTTACATTTCCTGCATTGAAGGAAAGTTCTTCTGCAACAGGGTGATCAAATTAATATCCTACATCTGTAGCTAACAAGATAGCAATGAACCAAAACATTGTGTAGAAAATAGCTTTTAGTTGCCTGGCTTGTCCTAAATACATTTTGAAACATTTTGAAACAGAGCGTCTGCTAAATGACTTAAATGTAAATGTAAAATCAGGGAGTTTTCTGTGTGGAAAAAAAATAGAGCATGTCATTCCGTTTCTGTGTTTATACTTAGGACAAGTTTGATGTCGGACAACAACAAAAGAATGTTCATGATTTATTGTGTGCCAAAAGCCAGTAAGATGAAAGCAGATGCTTATACTGAGGCGTTAGCGGGACTTTTACATACAGTATATTACCGCACTCATGACTACCTCGGTTGGCGGAAATTAAACTACAGGCTTTGTTACTTTCCAGATATAAAGAAAAGGTGGCAAAAAGTTGACAGATTGGTGAATGCACCAATTTGTAAGTCGCTCTGGATAAGAGCGTCTGCTAAATGACTTAAATGTAAATGTAATGTAAATGTCCAATTGGCGGCTTTTCGTCTTGGTTTGAAAGGGGTATAAGATCAGTCTTATTCGTGGTGATCTAAAAGGCAAAACTGATCCTAAATCAGCGGTCCTACACTGAGTAGCTTGATACATTTGGGGAAAAAGACACCTTCTGTGAATGTTCTGAGTGAAATTCAAACCATTGGTCAATGATTGGGAACATTAATTTAAATAATCTAACAACATATTCATATATTTGTTCACATCTCTGATGAATTTATTTTTTTTGACAAAAAAAACTATTGCAGTATCTCTGTATTTCATTGTGTTTATATTCCACTCATATCTATTCCCAGTATAGGTTAAACGGGGGGTAGATCTGCTCCACTGTCTTTTCACAATGATATGCTATATTTAACTTCTATAGAGAGAATAAAAAGGGATCAATTTAGGGCCTGGTGTTACAGTGTAGGTATGGGGCCCTGTCAAAGGGCATTATTGGCATTATTAACATGGAGTTATCTAAGGTTAGATACAGTGGCAATACTGGTGGAGTGGTGGGATGCTGCCACTAAATGTCACAAGATAGCTGAATTTCACAGTTTACATTCCAAATGTCACCATATTACCCTTTATAGTGCACTACTTTTGACCAGGGCCTGTATAGGGAATAGGGTGCCATTTGGGGCAAAGCAGTGTCCTCCCACTACATTACTTTTTCATTGGACTGTCATTGGCAGTTTGGTAATTGCTGTTTACATTTTTATCTCAGCGATAAGGGGAAATGTATTTGAGCCAGCCTTATGAGAATGTAGCATGTACAGTAAAGTAGCTGACAGCTAATTAGTCATGAATGCATGTTTTTTTTACCAAATTTAATAAAATATGTAAATAAGCAACTGTGGTTCATTGCCTACACAATTATAGAACACTATATTAGCATTTGCTATAAAGGATGCAGCGCTAAATACACACACACACACACACACACACACACACACGCACATACACACACACGTATAAACACACACACACACAAAGTGCCCCTCCCTTGGCTTGGATACCATTGCCTCACACACACAAGCCTGCCGTGGCTGCTTTGCTAATAGGGCTGGGAGATTTGCTGTTGGGGGTTGCCATCTTTTCTGGGGGAATCCTTAGCTTGCAAGCCCCCGCAATACCACCCTGGCTAGTCATGTTCCTGTCTGTGCTTTCAATGAGGGGGCTGACCTCCTCCCTCCTCGTGCCCACTTCCCTCCCTCCTGTTTATCGATGGATGGAAAGAGAGAGAAAAAACGGCAGATGGCGAAACGCTCCGTGAGGGCATCTAGGCAGTATACATCCCTCGTCAGTTGGCTGGCACTGCCAAGCCCTGTATGAAATGATGTGTTTGTGTGTGTCAGTGTGTGCGTGAATGTATTTGTGTACGCACGTCCATTTTGAAATGATATGGCAGCGTTTGTTGCTCATCACAAACAGAAGGAGCCAAAGAAGCTCACAGTAAGCTTATTACCTTCCMTGGTTGCTCTCCATGTGCTCACACRTTGCCATAGCAACCAGCCCCAGATATTGTTCAATAGGAAAGATGAACAGGTATGGAATAAATAAAAACAACTCCTCTGTAACCTCAGCCACTTACTCTATTCATCATTATGGTTTWTTCCTACTCATTTCAGATGAACACATTTTTAAAAATTCACAATATGTGTTTGTTCAGTGGCATTTTTTTCTTTCCATTGAAATCTACTGTATTACTTGCTCAACCTCGAAAACCCAGCAATTCCAATACAAATCACTGGGCAACCGAACAAGCCAAGAGAGTGTTCGGTGTTAAGTGCTAATGTGTGTTCACGCCCAGTCGARCTGAGAGAAATCAACAGAATCTGAAATATTCAAGAGGTCAAAGTTTACAGAACACCAGTGAGGAGGTTAATACTTGAATAGGGCTTTGGTTCTCTTTGACAACCATGGTAACAAGACGGGGGTTGTTTGAATGAAGCCATGGAAAGCGAATTTATGTTTCCTTTTAGGGAAAGACATTACAACACCACTATGGGGAGTTATTTAGTATGACTCATGTTTGCTGCATATCAACTAACATGCAGCTGACACTTAAGAAAYGCTGCTAGTAGWTTGCATATGATTTRTCGATAGACATCATCTGTGGGTGAAGGGGAAAAGACCACATGCATATCCAACGGCTTTGAGCAGATGCTGGTTATCAAATAGCCCCAATGTTCAAAGGAAAAAAATAAGACTTGCCAGTATATTGTAGCAACATTTTGACCTTTAGATTTACCTGAAACATTGGTGCAATAAACACACTATGTACAGTTAATGCATAAAATCAGAAAATGTATACATCTTCTGAGGGAAAATGGTAACACATACACTGAGTGTACAAAATATTAATATTGAGTTGCACCCCCTTTTGCCCTCAACCTCAATTCGTCGGGGCACGGACTCTACAGGGTGTCGAAAGCATTCCACAGGGATGCTGGCCCATGTTGACTCCAATGTTTCTCACAGTTGTGTCAAGTTGGCTGGATGTCCTTTGGGTGGTGGACCATTCTTAATCAGTGGTGGAAAAAGTACTCAATTGTCGTACTTGAGTAAAAGTAAAGATAACTTCATAGAAAATGACTCAAGTAAAAGTGAAAGTCACCCAGTAAAATACTACTTGAGTAAAAGTCTAAAAGTATTTGGTTTAAAATATACTTAAGTATCAAAAGTAAATGGAATTGCTCAAATGTACTTAAGTATCAAAAGTAAAAGTGTAAACCATTTCAAATTCCTTATATTAAGMAAACCAGACGGCACAATTTTCTTGTTTTTTTGTTGTTGACATTATTTTCTTTAGTAATGTAGTGAAGTAAAAGTTGGCAAAAAATATAAATAGTAAAGTACAGATACCCCAAAAAACGACTTAAGTATTTAAAGTATTTTTACTTAAGTACTTTACACCACTGTTCTTGATACACACGGGAAAGTGTTGAGTGGGAAAAACCCAGCAGCGTTGCAGTTCTTGAAACACTCAAACCAGTGCGCCTGGCACCTACTACGATACCCCATTCAAAGGCACTTAAATCTTTGTCTTGCCCATTCACCCTCCGAATGGCACACATACACAATCCATATCTCAATTGTCTCAAGGCTTTAAAATCCTTAATTAACCTGTCACCTTCCCTTCATCTACCCTGATTGAAGTGGATTTAACAAATTACATCAATAAGGGATCATATCTTTCACCTGGATTCACCTGGTCAGTCTGTCATGGTGTTCCTAATGTTTTGTACACTCAGTGTATATCACAGTATGCAGTCTCTCCCTTTCTTCTCATTATCTCCAGGAGATCTCTAGCCAGATAGATGGGTGTCAAGCCTGAGGGACCAGACTACCAGAGCATTGTCCTATCTGCTAAACCACAGGCTTCACAGACCACACGAAGGGCTGGGCACACATACAAAAACATGTATCAGGCTGTCATCCATAAAAATAAGTTTACAGCTCAATTGTAAATTGAGCATCAAGGGCGCAGGCTGCGGTGAGATTTAGGACCTACAGAGCAGCCCATCGGGAGTTAGAATTGGCTTTCAGTGTAATCTGACTACTCTCAATCGAGGGGGAAAGCAAACGGCAACAGCAGCAAGTGCTGAAGATTCTAAAAAGGGGTTTGTCACAAAATATTCCCGAATTATGCAGGATGATAAGAAACTCTTCCAAACAAAAATAATATAAGTGGTTATGAAGGTAAATCTTTACTTTAAACTTTGTACTGTACAAAGTACATACAATGACAGCAGATGTCATGACAGTTGACAGTGTATGGCAATTGCCGTGACACAGTCTTGTGGCAATGAAAATCGTTATGATGATGCAATGCCAGCAGTAAGCAGGCATATTAGCTGACCTAACAAAGGTTTGAAAGCATCTGCTAAGTGGCATATTTAAAATACAATTGTAACAAGTGTATAGTCAGTTGATATGAGCAGACGCCAGCTCTGGCAGTTGAAACATCAGATCAGTTCCAATCAATTAAAAAGTTGTGTAAAGAAAATACCGTCCTAATAATTAGAAGCATGGTTCTGTTCATAGCCGTGGAAAGTAGGAGTGCTGAGGGTGCTTTTTTTTAAACAAAAGTAGTGCACTGGGCCTTTACTGCTCCTGTATTCAGGGCTGGTCCTCGCCATTCTGCTGCCCTAGATGATACAAAAATATTTTAGTCCCCACAAAACTAGAATAGTCTCAGTAAGCAAAATGACATTKAAGCTAGGTTCAATTTAGGTTCGGAATGAAAGGTGAAAGACGTTGAAATCAGGTTCATTTTCGGTTCTAAATGAAAGTTGAAAATATGTATTTTTTCATTCATTGAAAACACATATTTTCCGGACAATGAAAAAAATACATATTTCCGTACGTTGAAATTAGGTTCATTTTCGGCTCTGAATGAAAGTTGAAAAGATATTAATGTCTATATTTCAACCAAATCAAGGCCGGTTTAGACCAATTCTGAACCAAACACAGAGGTCTATGTTTGGGCCAAATCAAGGCTGGTCTAGACCGGACCAAAAACCAACGTCCGTGGAAATCAAGGCTGGTCTGGACAGGAACAAAAAAATATGTCCAAAAGACTTTGGCTTCGGTCCGTGCTTACTGGGGTGTAGCCTACTGGTGTCGGCCTGCAATGGAATGTTATGAATGCCCATCCATGCGGTAGGCCCACCATTTGTAAAACAGGCTGTTTCATTGGCTTTATTAGTCCTGATTCCTGTAACTAATCAATTTGGCTATTTAAGCTCTGAATATCAGCTACCTCACTTTATCAGGAGTTATCCTGAGCCTATTTGCAATGTGTTTACACAGCGGGAAATGCGCAAGTATTTTATTTTTTGCTATGATCAGCTCATACAAACATGAAACCATTGATCATGACATCATGACATTTGATTGGGCGGCATTTAGGTTAGGCTATTTGATCGGAGAAACCGGCATGATATAAAACATGGCTGTCTCATTACATTGTCATACATTTTATCTCCAGCCTGTAGGCTACAGAAAAGGGCACATAATCGTTCTACCATACACTATATCTGCTACATGATTTATGCCTCTCTACAACAGCACCCTGGAGCTCTGGGAATGGACAAGCAACATGTTTTGCGCCTCTGCCCTTGACAAAGTGGGCATGCTGATCACAGGGCAGCATCAGCGCTCACCCAAAAAGCCCATATGCCACTGGTTGAGAGAAATTGTCATTGGGCTGAATTATGTGAGGTTTTATGTGTTGTTGGAGGTGCGTCTTGGTCAGTTAAATTCAGAAAATGTCTTTCTCTTCAATCTGCCACCATAGGCGGCCGCCTAATCCTGACTAAATAGCGTGCCTGCCTTGCCTGTAATGCGCGGACCGATATAGCCCATTGTATAAGCTGTGCAAACAAAGCACACAATGGATTCAAGACAAGGTCGTTTTTATTGATCCCAGATTCTAAGTTTGTCAGTATCAAAGTAGCCTGTCATTTTGATAATTTGTGAGGTATTAAAAAAAGATTCTACTAAGGTCTGGAGTCATCTAAAATTACGTAGAATTGTGTGAAATGCATTTCTAAAAGTCAACATTTTTCCTGGACCCTAGGCTACAAGTTCAAACATGGTTACTATTCATTTCAATTTTTGTAATGTTCTGGCAACGTTCTCCAAATGGTTTGACATTGGGAATGTTCTCAAATGGTTCAGAGAATATTAAGAAACAACGTTGTTCTGTGAGAATTTTAGTATTTCAGCATAACAGTTTTCCTCGTGGTTCTATTTAAAGTCATGTTCTCAAATTGTTATGAGAATGTTAAGAAAACTTTACATATAAACCATAAGAAAACTTTAGTAATGTTCAGAGAAAGATCTGAGAATGTTTTTTTTTTAAACATATACATTCCATTTTCAGCATCAATAAAACTATCTCTATCCTCTATCTTGTTAAGTGTGCTCAGATGTGTTGTCTGCCCACACTAATTGACCACACCTGATCTTAATGAGTGCTTGTTTCCTTTGAAATGGGGTTTGTTTGAATAGACTAAAAGTAACAGCTTTGTAAGCGTAAAAAAACAGTCAGATGTGAGCTCCATCCTGGTGGTGCAGTTGAGTAGGGGACTAGCGGAATTCTATGATTCGAGTACAGAACATTATAGGTTCAAATTTCACTGAAGCCGTGTCACAATAAAAAATAAGTGTGTTTGCATAATTAATGTGTAAGGAAATGTGTGTCCTGTCTGTGCTTGGAGTTCAAAAAGGTTAAGCTAAAATAAGCTAGCAGTGTTACTAAAAGTCTTATTCAAACATTCAGTGAAAGTTGTAAGCAAGTTATTAAAAAACCTCCAAATAACCTATAATTTCCATATTCAGAGTGTTAATAAAACCTCCCAACAAAGCTTTCAAGGAACCATAGGAAAGCATTCTCCGAACCCCCATGCAACCTAAAAAAAAACGTTCCCAGAACAGGCAAAACTTTCACGACTGTTCTCAGAATGTTATGAAAACCTTTTACCTGTCAAGAAACGTATGGCTTCGTTCCAACAACTCCCAAGGAACCAAATGTGTTATCAGGGTAGTCATTATCAACATGGTTGAGATAGACGCACTAGCCATATTACTTAGCACTAAAATATATTGTAGTAACGAGACTTGACGCTCCAAATGAAATGAGGGAATTGGCAGACAGACAAGAGGCTGACAAATGTCCTATTCACAATATTTTATTAAACGATGTGTATGTTATAACTGGAATGTTAATAGATAGCACGGAGCTATAATACAGCATGCATTTTTCAAGACTGCCGTTGGTCGTGCTTTGATTTTCAAACTCCCCTTGCCCATTATATTAAACCAGTCACAGCACCGCCACCTGCTGGTAACCAGCTGAAATTGTAATTTTAGAGCAAATACTAATGATTGAGCTACTGTAAGTGTAATGAACTAGTGAATAACTAGATAATACCTTCCATGATAGTTATTAAGAACTGATGTGCTTGTAAGAGGCAAATCAGAGGCATCTCTCACAAATACACACCAAACGGCTGCATCTCCTAGGCCTTTTAATTTGTAATCAGCGAGCGTCTGTCTGATGCACCTCAATCTCCCTGAAACAGACGACTTTGCTCCTGATGGATGATTCACGTGACTCTAAAAAAGGGAAAGTGAGTAGAATTGAAAGAAAGCCTGTGGGGGAAAAAATGCTAATAAATATACACTCACTTGCGCATATTCTTTGGAGGAAATAACAAATCCAGGCTTTTGCAGCAACTTCTCGTGGCAATTCTGTCTTTTTGGTAGGCTGTGCATAAGCCATTGTTAGTTAGCCAATCAGCTGTAGCTAGCTTCTATGAACCAGCCACATGCTTATGACAAGACACGAAATATTATTTACTGTTGCTTTTCCAATTCAGTATTTAGCTAAAGTTGTTGCTATAAAATACTGAGTCTGTAGAAATATTTAGGTTAACGAGCTAGCTAAGTTAACCTGCTTACTAGCCCATATGATATATTTCACATGTTGATCAACAGTTCTATGGCAACGGCCCTACTTCTTTCTCCCGGGAAAGTGAATGTTTTCACGGGAAGGTACATTGTTGCAACCCACTGGAAATGGAAAATGTTGCCACGCACTGAAAGCAGCTTGCTTTTGAAAGACTTGCGTAATGCAAACTAAACCTTGAATTCAAAGCGTTTTAATAAGATAATAGCTTGCAGCTCAGACAATGATATTGCACATAATAAAACACATCAAGCAATCAAATGTATGTCTATATTTTGGAGGATATGAATGCATGAGTGAATTGTTCTCCATAATGGTAAGGATTTTGGTGAATTTCAAGTTTTGCCGATGCATAGGTCTAACGTAAATCACAGAACAAGGTGATAAACCATTATAGTGTAATAATCAAAATTAAGCAAATTTTTTCATAAAACGCATGCACTTTAAATTGTGCTATTGTACAGTATGAGCATATGTGCCAGCCATTTTTATTGACTAAATAGTGAAAAGAGGCACTCATTTTCTAAGTGTGTTTAACAATTGAGCTCTGGATTTACATGAATCTCTCCCTTGAAAATGTTCATAGCAAACCATGGTTGTTGGTCATTGCTCCAATCCCAAATTTGAGCATTTGATCTTGTGAACCACACTAAAATCAAGTATAAGCTATATCAAGTATGCATTTCATTCCTTAAAGTGCCAGTTGTGTCAAAAGTGCTCCTTCAACCATTGCAGGCTGTTGAGTTCCCATGAATGATTGACAACATGGAAGAAGCCACCACCACAGCGTATGAAATTGTGATGTTCTCTGCTTATCATCTGTACTGGAGGTAGTTCTTGAGGGGATTGGGCAGGGGTAGATGGTTGACGAGGTGAAACCTGTCGCGGCCCACACAGTCACGGATGCGCTGTCGACACAGCTGACTCAGTGGTTGGGGCGTGGCTGAAAAAGGAAAAAACATATGATGGTTTTGTTAAAAAAACACTACGAGACTTTGGCTATAGGAATTTACAGATTTCAAAAGATGACTGGATAAGCCTATAGAACTTACCCTCATAGACCAAAAGGAACCCCTCTGTCAGGCTGCTGGGGGGAGCGGCCTCCACAGGTCTCTGGTACGCCATGTTCCTGGCGTTGATATCTGCCCCGAAGTCCAACAGCAGCTTAACAATGGCTGTGCAGTCCTTTTCAGCGGCAGCATGTAAGGGAGATTCCATATATATACCTTTCTGTACATTTGCTCCTGCGTGGAGGGAAACCAAGGTAAGCATACTATGGATTTAATACACATTTAATAGTCCTTGGTCATTCAGTTACAGGAATTAAGTACTCTATCGCTTGTATAACATGATGTATTTAGACTTGTGTGCACTTTGATGCAGGTGGGTGCAACATATTAGTGGTGTAGAAAAGAGCAGACGCTCCGAGCTATCCCACCAAGGCCAAGCTACTACTGCATAGTGAGAGTGTTATACATATACTGTACATTTCACTACTTTGGGAGACAGTAATAATCTTACCACTAGTTTTCACTCCTTCTCTCATCATACTATGGTGCTTTGGCAGAGAAGAGGTGCATGTGCCTCACCTTCCCTCAGCAGCCTCCGGACACACTCTATCTCCTGAGAGACACAGGCGGTGTAGAGGGGCGTTCCCAGGTGAGGAATTTCAAAGTCCACATCTGCTCCCCATCTGACTAGAGTCTCCACACACTCACTGCTGCCTGCCCACAATGGGCACATACATGGAAGTCATTAGGATCGACTTTCCGATTACTGCGGTGTGTGTCTTAGCTAATTATTTCTGCACCCGTAATGTCCTCTAAGCATTATGGGACATACTCTGACTTGAATTATGTTTGTGTATCTCAAACTTGCACTGTTACGTCAAATACTCTACTCTGATTGGTGACATTTTGATTCAGATTTTTAAGTTTAATGTATTTGCCTCAATCCCAAGTTAGAATACAGCCCAAAGGTCAGTGAAGCATACTTCAAGGTTTGTACTAGATGAATTAAGATAAGGATGTTGGAGTGATACAGGTACTGAGCATACCTTTACTGCTGGCTTCGTGAATGGGCGAGGGCTGAAATACCAGCGCCTCGGGTTTGGCCCCGTTCTCCAGGAGGACCTCTGCACATGATACACTACCCACTGAGCACGCGTTGAACAGGGGAGTTACCCCGTCAATGGTGGTGATGTTCACCTGCACAGAGTCTCATGTTAACTCTGACCGCTCAGCTGAATAACATAGCACCATTTTGGGGCAGAGGAAAAATAACAAATTACAGAGAACAAGAAGTATTTTCAGAAGCCTTATTGACACATTTCTTAATTCATTGTTTACTGATAATTATTATTGTTTCATAAAAAATAAAAAATATACTATTCTTGATTATTACTGTATCTTCTCCAGTGACTCACATTGGCTCCTGCAGCGATCAGAGCTCTGGCACATGCTACATGGTCTTCAAAGCAGGCCTCGTGGAGAGGACTCACATGGTCTATAGTGACCGCATTTACATTGTGGCCCTGTGGGAGCAGCAGAACACGACCATAGTACATTGCAGAAGGTAAGCAGTGGGTGCACACACTGAATTGAGTTGGATTACCTTTGGCTCACCTGTAAAAGGAGATTCCTCAGAGCGAAGAGACGACCTTGGCATGCAGCATCATGTAAGGGTGAGCGGTCTGCCCAGGACCCTGCAGCAAACATAAATGCTTATGTCACTCATAACAACTTAAAGTCTTATAGTTTTGATGAATGATTCTATTTCATTAGGCAAACACACACACCTGGGTCAATATCCAGAATAACGCCAGATGTGTTCCAGACTGTCATCATTGTTGCCTCCCTCCATATCACTGATCTATAACACTGCTGAAAATGTTGTATTCTTTTTCTCTTAGTTTGAGGTAAAGTACTAAAGTTCCATGCAGTCCAATCATGGGATGAGTATATGCTGAGCCAATATGTCTACACTGGGAATAGCCGTAAAATCGCTTGACTCTCGTTTCAAGTTATCTTGAAATAACCTGCTTGATGTAGCAATCAAAGACCAAGCCACTGTAAGTCAGAAACAAAAGTTATGTGAACTACATCGCTGACCTTTAATGAAGCACAACAATATTTTACTTTGTGTTTCTGTTTGCTGCATTGGTGCTCCCTTTCCATGGACCAAGCATGTTGGCACACTTGTCTGTCACTGACACTGAGCAGTTTAAGTGTTGTTTTGGTCTGCAGGTCTGTCTACTGTACACATACCTTATTCGTAGATGCTAACTGCTTTAACGACTATTGACGATAGTATCTTCTGACTGGGGGAGTTTTGTTAAGAGCCTTGACGCTTGCTCTAAACATTAACACGCAACGCTTGCGGTACGCTTTTGGAAACATAAGGAATGTATCTTGGGCTCCCGAGTGGCGCAGCGGTCTAAGGCACTGCAGGAGGTGTCACTACAGTCCCTGGTTCAAATCCAGGCTGAATCACATCCAGCTATGATTGGGAGTCCCATAGGGCGTTGCGCAATTGGCCAAGAATTGTCTGGGTTTGGCCGGGKTAGGCTGTCACTGTAAAATAAGAACTTGCCTAGTAAAATAAAAAAAATAAAAAAATCTTTCATATCAGCGAGAAATAATTTTCTAAAGACAAAAGTTTACATTTCTAAATACCTTCATAGGGTTAGTGTTCCCACACAGCCATATCTCCACGTTACATCACTTGTTTACGGAAGCCAGATGGACGACACAGACGGCCACCTGTTCTAGTTAGCTATCTAGCGTGCTCCGAAAAATGTAGTTTGTCAAATGAAGGACCACACAGCTTGTGGATCTGTGCACAACTTCTACAGTAAGTGTCTTTTTTATTTGAAAGATTATTTCTCGCTGATTTCGAAAACTGTTTTGAAGCGMTGATTTTTTGACTTTTTTAAACGTTAAAACACAGCGTCGGAATTGTAGTTCTCATGGAGCCAAATGTGGCCGAATGTAACCGCTGAAAACCCTACATAAGGAGAAGGGTTTTCGAGAGCTATAGTACAGTCAGGAATGGAAACTAGGGCAAGGGGGTGGGGAGGCACCGCGTGGTCCCGTTCTATTAATACAGCAGGGTAGAAATTGAACTGACCAGTATGTACTGTGTATACACAGTCACGTTTCAGGTACTTTTCGTGTTATTAAGGTCAATAAAGTGAGTATATGCGTTATTCTCAGTATTCAGTGTGTAGCCTAATCATAAAACAAGAGACCCTTCCATTCCATCAGTTAATCTCTTCCTAAATATGAACTCTTCAGTTTACAAGGCGAAATRTAACGGCAAATATAAATAGCATAATCATTTCAATATAGTCAGTATTCCAATGTTCCATTTTTTTTATATTTTTTTTTTTTACAATGAATCAATGCAATTGAGAGATGTGTGTACTCACTGTGTCCTTGACCAAAATCATAGAACTCTGCAGATATCCTGGCTGCCTCCTTGCGGTTCCCTCTGATGATGTAAAAGTAGGAGAGGCAGTTGAGGCTTATCTTAATAAAGAGCTTGAAGCAGAACAGTGCCAGAATGGTGAGGTAAACATTGGAATAATGCAGCGAAGCAAACGGATTCTCTGTTGCCTCTGTCATATTGCCCCCTCTTTTGAACATGGCTCTGCTCTACTGAGGGGATCATATGCCACTCTCAAGCAGTCCTCCACTGAACTAGCTGATATAATATTGTCCAGCTGCTGTTTCTGTGCCTGTATTAAAATAGTGGCTCTCGTTGTCATTGTGGTGCAGTGGAGTGCCATTTCTATGACGGAAGTCAATATCATCCTGTAATCATGATACATATTTTTTTGAACAATCWAAGCATGGAGCAGTGTTCACTTGGTTGCAATGCATTTTAGGGGCTAAATTCATTGCAACTTGTAAACCAGACTGTATATGGTCCAAAATAAAGTTATTCCATAAGGAGTAGGGGAATGGTAAAATGACGAGTGCACTTTTAATCCAGGAACAAGGAAAATGCCTACATCAAGGCTACATTTCCAAYTGTACATAAATAAGACAGATCATTTTTAGTATGTTGTATATGCAGCAGAGGGCAGTATAGGTTAGCCCATGGGTTTTTGACTAGATATAGAGATCAGCTTATGTCAAAATKTACCTTTCGTAGCAGGTTAGGATAACTTGCAGTTTRGGAGAATGAACGTAGAAGGTTAGGAGAATTGCATTAAGGTTAGATAAAGGGTTAGGGCTAGCTAAAATGCAAAAAATAAAATTTGACATGCACTGTATCTTTTCTAGATCTGTAACTGGAGGAAAATGGGGGAGGGTTATGCTTTTTCATTTTCAGTGAAGGGGAAGGTTTAGTAATTGAAAATCTAATCCAGGGGAGGGTCATGTAAATTATTAAATCTGATTTTGAATTCGTTTCTTACTAGGTTATATATTGATGTGTGTCCGTTGCCACCCCTCATCTCTGATTCTCAGCTGGGCACTCAATATCAAGTGCGCCGATAGGCTATTTAGTGTGGTCTCAATCAAATGATCCATAGGCTATAGGCTACAAAGGGCATGCACAGAGCAAAGTTATATTTCAAAGATAGCTGCTGGGATGGTATAAATTAAACTAGGCTGCATCACACACTGCAATGGATATTACAACCCTGAGCCTCAGCCTGTTCAACTTTTTTGTTTGCTGTTTAACCAATGGCTGTGCTGTGTAGGGCTATGATGGGAGTAAAATCTTCTTCAGATTTATTTAATTTATTAGGCCTAGTCCAAAAAATGCAATATCTTGCGCGCGGACTAYCCTATAGCCTATGTTCTGTTCAGTTTGAGAAGGAGAGTGTTAAGTGAGAAGGAGGACCGGAGGTCAACTTTGATAGCTTTCTGCTACTATAATTGATTTTCTTGCCCATGTCGGCCTATTTATCCGAATTATTTACCTCACAATAWGCCAGATTCGAGTAACTTACATTGTGGTGCTGAAACTCGAAGCAATCAATCGGAAATGGACAGCTCATGGTGATGAAAGTAGGCAAATTCATTTCAACAGTCTTCATTTTAATCTGACTTTGCTAACAACGAGGGCTTTGTGTTGGAGCCTATTTCTTCCTATTTAAGAAATAAGACAAAGGAAATTAAGCTACAGGCTGCTATATCCATAGATTTTGTCGGTCAATTGCTGTGTCAGTGAATGGCTGTTAAGTTAAAACCAAGACTCCAAATGAGAGGGTATGCCATAGGCCTACCTTTTTATTAAAGAAAATGGCAAAAAGCACAGGCTTGTTAGCTTTAGACTTGGAAGAAAATGAAACGGATCCTAATATATAAAGTGATCTATAACGGAGCTTAGGTCCTTTTGATGCTTTATACTACAAACAAGATGTAAAATACCCGGGAAAGACGTGACTCCGATACACATGGGGATATCATTGTTTCGTTAACATTCATAGGCTAGAAGAGTAGCCAGCAGTTAAAGCTTACATTTTTCTGCATTGGTAGGTCTACTCTGTTTGGGGTGGAAAGGTAGGCCAAACGTTTGAAAGTACCATGCTCAGATTCCTAATGAATGCAAGCATGGACAGTTTTGTTGCGATCAAGAAACGCTGATTTGGCATTGGAGAAAAATGATAAGATGAACACAGAGGCCTATCTCTCTTTCCATTCTTATAGGGAACCCAAACTGGCTGCGCACGTGCGCCATCGTGCATACATTTATTTTGTCCCCCCACACCAAACACGATCACGACACGCAGGTTAAAATATCAAAACAAACTCGGAACCAATTCTATTAATTTGGGGACAGGTTGAAATGCATTAAACATTTATGGCAATTTAGCTAGTTAGCTTGCACTTGCTAGCTAATTTGTCCTATTTAGCTAGCTAGCTTGCTGTTGCTAGCTAATTTGTCCTGGGATATAAACATTGAGTTGTTATTTTACCTGAAATGGACAAGGTCATGTACTCCGCCAATTAATCCACACATAAAACAGTCAACCGAATCGTTTCTAGTTCTCTCTTCCTTCCAGTCTTTTTCTTCTCTTGACTTTATATTGCGATTGGCGCCTTTCATAAATTAGGTGCATTTCAAAAATTATGTTTGACCAAATACAATGCTATTTCTCTGTAAACAAATTAACAACAGACTTTCAACATGCTTATAGAGAAGGGCACTCGACATGTACTGCACTGACACACATGACTGATGATTGGTTGAAAGAAATTGATAACTGTTGTTGAGAACTTAAGTGCTATGGCTTTTCAACCTCTGCCATATCGTGGATTCAGAGCTATCTATCTAATATAACTCAAAGGGTTTTCTTTAATGGAAGCGTCTAATGTCAAACATGTAATGTGTGGTGTACCGCAGGGCAGCTTTCTAGGTCCTCTACTCTTTTCTATTTTTACCAATGACCTGCCACAGGCATTAAACAAAGCATGTGTGTCCATGTATGCTGATGATTCAACCATATATGCATCAGCAACCACAGCTAATGAAGTCACTGAAACCATTAACAAAGCGTTGCAGTCTGTTTTGGAATGGGTGGCCACTAATAAACTGGTCCTGAATATCTCTGAAACTAAAAGCATTGTATTTGGTACAAATCMTTCCTTAAGTGCTAGACCTCAGCTGAATCTGGTAATGAATGGTGTGGCGTTTGAACAAGTTGAGGAGACTATATAACTTGGCGTTACATTAGATTGTAAACTGTCATGGTCAGAACATATAGATTCAATGGTTGCAAAAATGGGATAATAAAGAGATGATCTGCTTTTTTGACACCACACTCCAAAAAGCAAGTTCTGCATGCTCTAGTTTTGTCTAATCTTGATTATTGTCCAGTCGTGTGGTCCAGTGCTGCAAGGAAAGACCTAGTTAAGCTGCAGCTGGCCCAGAACAGAGCGGCACATTTTGCTCTTAATTGTAATCAGAGGGCTGACGTAAATACTATGCATGCCAGTTTCTCTTGGCTAGGAGTTGAGGAGAGATTGACTGCATCACTTCTTCTTTTTATAAGAAACATGAATGTGTTGAAAATCCCAAACTGTTTTCATAGTCAACTTATACACAGCTCTGACACACACTTATCCCACCAGACATGCCACCAGGGGTGTTTTTATAGTCCCCAAATCCAGAACAAATTCAAGAAAACGTACAGTTTTATATAGAGCCTTTATTGCGTGGAACTTCCTTCCATCTCAAATTTCTCAAATAAACAGCAAACCTGGTTTCAAAAAACAGCAACACCTCATGGCACAACTCCTCTCCCCTATTTGACCTAGATAGTTTGTGTATGCGTTGATATGTAGGCTACGTGTGCCTTTTTAAAAAATGTATGTAGCTCTGTCCTTGAGCTGTTCTTGTCTGTATTATGTAATTCTGTATTGTGTTTTGTGTGGACCCCAGGAAGAGTAGCTACTGCTTTTGCAACAGCTAATGGGGATCCTAATAAAATACCAAATACCAAAACTGCGTGTCCTGGTCGCAGCTGGTGTGGATGGAAAAAATGTAAGCACGCCCCCGCCCGGTTTTCTTTAAGCACACACACAGACATTCCTTTCTAACCCCTCCTTAACAAATAATCCCAATGGTTAAGTTTCTGGATAGAATAATTTAATCATTTATCTTAACCCTTGATAAAATATTCTAACAGTCATCTCTGGAGGAAAACTTTTACTTTCACTTTACTACATTCCCTGATACCCAAAAGTTTGACAGGAAAATAGTCCAATTCACAAACTTATCAAGAGAACATCCCTGGTCATCCTTACTGCCTCTGATCTGGCACTCACTAAACACAAATGCTTCGTTTACAAATTATGTCTGAGTGTTGGAGTGTGCCCCTGGCTATCTCTCAATGGAAAAAAAATCTTAATATAAGGAATTTGAAATGGTTTATACTTTTACTTTTGATACTTAAGTATATTTAAAACCAAATACTTTTAGACTTTTACTCAAGTGGTATTATACTGGGTGAGTTTTGCTTGAGTCATGTTCTATTAAGGTATCTTTACTTTTAATCAAGTATGACAATTGAGTACTTTTTCCACCACTGATTTTGTATATTGTAAGAAATATCAAGTATTGGTGAACAATAATTATATGTATTTGTGACTCGCATCAACCTTGTGTCTTCCTTATACTTTCTATTCTTTAGCAAGCTCCCACCCAGGAACAGTTTAGTTGGCTGGGCTCACCAAGGAAGCAACGATCATGTGGCCAAGAGAGAAAGAGGAGTGAACCTGTACACGCTGTACTCTGATCAACCAGCCAATGAGGGGAAAACTGATAATTAGCTGTTATTGGCAGAGAAGTTTGGAAATCTCTTTCTTATTTTTCTATTAACTAATTTACTGCATCGTGATGTCACCATGGAAGGCCAAAACTCCATACCACCAAAACAGGCTGAAATATCAGGCGGTCTTTACAAACAGCTCTTACACTAAAAGGGAATTATCATCATTTTCACAATTTCACAGTATTATTCAAACCTCATAGTGTGGCAATGTATATAAAACATTGGAAAATCACGTTTTGGACTGCACTGGGCCTTTAAAAGATAGGTTGGTTAAAAATCAGATGGGTCTGTCTCCTAAGCAAAAGAAAACAGTAGTGTGTGATTGAGCCCCGCAAATCAGGGCGTTCCTGCATGAATGCCCCCCCCCCTCGAGCACCCCATCTTCATGTTTGTGTGACACTTTTGATATTCTGAATTTCCACTGATTGTCTATGCGATTTGCGATTTAAACATTTGGGTCAAAAGGGAAATATAAAGTATTATCTGAGTTTTTACCGCCTCCTGTGTAYTGGAGTCCTCCTTGCTAGCTAGCTACTTACAGTCAGTGAATCAGTGAATCTCAAACCACTCCCTCGCCCCTACCAACTCGCTCAGAGCGCCCTCCGTTGTCCATAGCCACGGGAAGTAGGGGTGCTTGAATTAAAAATGTAAAAAATCTCCACAGAATTGGGCCTTTACTAGTCTTTTATTAGCGGACCGATATAGACCTCTGCAGTGCGGGCAATTATTTTTTTCAGCATCTCATTTACATCGAAAGGTGCAAAGTTATGGGCAAAGACCCAAAACATCCACATTTTTCTTGATCAGATAACATGGAAACCAACCACTTTTTGTACAGTATTAATTTACCATCCTTACAAGCCACTTAATGTAAATGTATATTACTGTATTGTACATAGACTGGTCATCTATGTTTGTACCTGTAGACTTTCCATCACTATGAAGGAAATACAATGCACAATACAGTAATTAACTACATTGCGAAATCAAGTGGTTTGTGATGATGTGGCTCAGTTGATAGAGCATAGCACTTGCAATGCTAGGGTTGTGGGTTCGATTTTCATATGAAAAAGTATAAAAATGTAAATACTCACGATGGTAAGTTGCTCTGGATAAGAGTGTCTACTAAAATGTAAAAATAATGAATAGACAGACCATTTCAGTTCCCACATAGAAATAAGTTGCATTTGCAAAGTATTTCAAGAAACTGGAAGTATTATCAGATTGTTTTGTACAGATAATTATCAGACTCAAGTTACAAATACTGGTAAACACTGAAATAAAAATACATTTAGTTGAAATGTTTTCACTAAAGTATTGCACTGGGCAGATGATATAGATCAATATGGGATCAATAAACCCATGAACTTCGGGACACACTCCTGACTTTTCTTTTACATATATATATATATATATATATATATATATATATATATATATATATATATATATATATATACACTACTGTTCAAAAGTTTGGGGTCACTTAGAAATGTCCTTGTTTTAGGCAGAGTTGCCAAGAAAAAGCCATATCTTAGACTGGCCAATAAAAAGAAGAGATTAAGATGGGCAAAAGAACACAGACACACTGGAACTCTGCCTTGAAGGTCAGCATCCCGGAGTTGCCTCTTCACTGTTGACATTGAGACTGGTGTTTTGCGGGTACTATTTAATGAAGCTGCCAGTTGAGGACTTGTGAGGCGTCTGTTTCTCAAACTAGACACTCTAATGTACTTGTCCTCTTGCTCAGTTGCGCACCGGGACCTCCCACTCCTCTTTCTATTCTGGTTAGAGGCAGTTTGCATTGTTCTGTGAAGGGAGTATCTTGGCAAATTCTTGCATGGAATAGCCTTAATTTCTCAGAACAAGAATCGACTGACGAGTTTCTGAAGAAAGTACTTTGTTTTTGGCCATATTGAGCCTGTAATCGAACCCAAAAATGCTGATGCTCCAAATACTCAACTAGTCTAAAGAAGGCCAGTTTTATTGCTTCTTTAATCAGGTRCAACAGTTTTCAGCTGTATTATCATCATTGAAAAATAGTTTTCTAAAAAGGGTTTTCTAATAACCTTTTAAAATGATAAACTTGGATTAGCTAACACAATGTGCCATTGGAACACAGGAGTGATGGTTGCTGATTACATTTACATTTAAGTCATTTAGCAGACGCTAAATAATGGGCCTCTGTAGATATTCCATAAAAAATCTGCCGTATCCAGCTACAATAGTAATTTACAACATTAACAATGTCCACACTGYATTTCGGCTCAATTTTATGTTATTTTAATGGACAAAAAAATGTGCTTTTCATTCAAAAACAAGGACATTTCTAAGTGACCCCAAACCTTTGAACGGTGGTGTGTGTGTATATATACAGCACCAGTCAAAAGTTAGGACACACCTACTCATTCAAGGGTTTTTCTTTATTTTTACTATTTTCTACATTGTAGAATAATAGTAAAGTCATTACAACTATGAAATAACACATATGGAATCATGTAGTAATGAAAAAAAGTGTTAAATCAAAATGTATTTATATTTGAGATTCTTCAAAGTAGCCAACCTTTGCCTTGATGACAGCTTTGCACACTCTTGGCATTCTCTCAACCAGCTTCACCTGGAATGGTTTCCAACAGTCTTGAAGGAGTTCCCACATATGCTGAGCACTTGTTCGCTGCTTTTCCTTCACTCTGTACGGCCAACCGGCCTCATGAGACAAGCCACCCGGACAGCTGTTGAAACAGTGGGTTTACACAACCAAAGAATTTCTGAACAAACTATCATAACCATCTCAGGGAAACTCATCTGTGTGCTCGTTGTCCTCACCAGGGTCTTGACCTGTCTGCAGTCCGGCGTTGTAGCCAACTTCAGTGGGAAAATGCTTAACTTCGATGGCCACTGGCACGCAGGAGAAGTGTGCGCTTCACAGATGAATTCATTTCAGTTGACTGATTTCCTTATATGAACTTTAACTTGGTAAAATCACTTAAATTGTTACATGTTGCGTTTATATTTTGGTTCAGTGTACAAATGGATAATGACAAATTACTAAATACAGTATGTAGCAGAGGTACCTGTAACTGACAAAATAAAGGAAACACCAACATAAAGTGTCTTAATTGGGCCACCACGGGCCAGAACATCTTCAATGCATCTTGGATTAGAATGCTAACCGGTGATATTTCAACAACTTGGACTGTCCACATAAACTCAGAAAATAACATCTAAATATTTTAAAGGCCCGCATGGATCTCTTGGGCTGGCAGGGACAGATCTGGTGCTGTTAACCCAACAACTTAATGAATGTCTTCTAGCCAGAGATGGGCAGTATGTATTTTAATTACTTCTGAGTATTTTGTAACTTGAATTACACTGGCCTGAAGTAAACTCCAATGTATTTTGTATATTCAAATACTATAATTTGCATTTAAAAAATACAAAATACACAAACTGTGTGTTCCTCATGGGTTCTTTGGGAAGGGTAATTGTTCTATGTGGAACCATAATGATTCAAAGAACCCTTTGAGCTCTTCATTKGTTCTTTGAAGTTCACAAAAGGGTTCTTTGTTCTTTTAGTGATAATTAAAATGTTGGGGAGGTGGCTCATTAGACTATTTTGGGGTGTGGTTTTGTCACAGTGCTTTTTTTTGCAACCAGGACAGAGTGGCATTCCAGTATATCTAATGTGTTGTGTTATGCCATTGCACAGATACTATTACTGTGGTCAGTGATGGTGTCTTGTGAAAGACTCACGTATGACCTTGGGTCAATTGACTAAATCAGTCTGTGGTTCTCAGTTTTCTTCTTAGGTACCCCCAGCTGTTCCAGAGGTAGCTCACTTGATTCAACTTGTCAATTAACACAATAACAACAAGGATTTTAACAATATGGCTGAACAGAATAAAAAACCCTGTATGGTTCCTCAAAATGATCTACAAATAACCTTTATCCATAAAGGTTATATAAAGAACCATAAGGGTTCAATATAGCTCCAAAAGGGTAACCAAAGCAGAATCCATTTTTGGTGCTCCAAATAACCTTTTTTTATGGTTCTTTATAGAACCTTTGGAAAGGGTTCTTTCTTTATAGCACCATTCAGGTTCCATTTAAACTGGGATATGCTACAATCTAAGCTAGATGCCCTCAATCTCACACAAATTATCAAGGAACCTGCCAGGTACAACCCCAAATCCGTAAACATGGACACCCTCATAGATATCATCCTGACCAATTTTTCTATTGTGTTATTGACTATACGTTTGTTTATCCCATGTGTAACTCTGTGTTGTTGTTTTTGTCGCACTGCTTTGCTTTTTCTTGGCCAGGTCACAGTTGTAAATGAGAACTTGTTCTCAACTTGCCTACCTGTTTAAATAATGGTAAAATAAATAAAATGGGAAAAAAATGTTGAACCTTATGAGCATGGTTTTTTATTGTAACTTTAAAAAAGGGTTCTATATAGCACCAAAAATGGTACCGCTAAACTTACAAGCCAAAGAACCACTATCTGGTAATATATATATTTTTTTCATTGTGTGTGTTCTATATGTGTGTGTGTTTGTGTGTGTGTGTGTATATATATATATATATATATATATATATATCTGTATATGTAGGAAATCACATTTTGTGCCCCCCCTTTAACCTTGCATTGGTATCAGAAGTCTGATAGCACTATGGTGTGATAAGAGCCTCTGCTAAATGAACTAAATATTAATGTACATCTACAAATGTTGATAAATACTTTGAGGGAAAATGTACTTGATACAATTGTATATGTTGTCTCACCTAGCTATCTTCAGATGAATGCACTAATTGAAAGTCGCTCTGGATAAGAGAGTCGGCTGAACCAGGGTTTCCAAAACTTTTAATTGAAATACTGTAGAATTCTATTCATTCTTATGGAGGACTGCTTCTACTGGGGGAGTGCCAATATGGCCGACCAGTGGCTTTAAAGCTTCTAAATGGCCAAAACATAGCTTCAGCAATCCAGGGTTTATATACATCATTGGCCCCAACACTTGTTCTCATGTCCACCAGATGCAACAAACACTTTGCGTTCCGGCAGAAGTCATTCATTGTCAATGGAGCAGTCATCAACGCTACGTTGGGGGTGCCGCACTAGGCTGCGGTGCGTTCTGTGTACCGCATGCGTTCAGTATTTTCAACTCGTGCGTTGCTTTACCATGCGGTGGTACAAACGAAAGTACACACACAGACTAACTAGCTAGCTAGCTTTTAGCTAGTTGAAAAGCGAAGGACATGTGTGTCAAGTATGGAAAATGTGGGCTAGACATCCGACAAAACAAAGTGCATATCCATCTGGTGGACATCAGGCATGACTTGCTGTAAGGTTTTGGAAAGATAAGGAACATTTCTTTCATATCAGCAAGATATAATTTAAAAAAATCAAAAGGTTACATTATTACACCAGTGGAGGCAGCTGAGGGGAGGACGATTCATAATAATGTCTGGAACGGCACAAATGGAATGATACCTTTCCACCAATTCCGCTCCAGCCATTACCACGTACCCATCCTCCCCAATTAAGATGCCACCAACTTCCTGTGCTTCACACCTTTCTTTATAGGGTTAGGTTCCCACAAGGCCAAATTTCCATGTTATGTCATTTGTTTATGGAAAACAGACGGAAGACAGGTGTACCTGTGCTAATTGGCTATCTGCATCTCCAAACACCTGTGTAAATGGAAGACAGAACCCAAAAACGTGTTGTCACTGAAACATACTGTCAGCTGCAACTGTTAAAACCGGTTAAAACAGTACAGTAAGCTATATTTTGCATTTGTGAAGTTATTTTGATGTGATATGAAAGTAGGGAGCTTTCTGTTTCCATAACCATACTGCAATTGTGAATCAATTCACGTTTTCATGGAGTATTTGGCTGTTTGGGCTGCCAGAGCCAACTTGTCTCTGAACAGAATATGTACAGTACATCAGCTAGCCAAGGTCCTTGGACTATAAGGAGTGAACCTTAGGCTCCAGTCCAATATTGGGCTACGACATTTTTACAATAAAAACGATTTAGTTACCTGCCGCGGTAGCATGCTGTAATGGCCATGTGTGTATAACAAGCGGCAATGTTGTATGCCCAATGGTAACATAAAATGTTTAATCAGACACTGATGCATTTTTCCAAAATAAATGGTTTTCATTTTCCACTTTGCATTTTTCTCTGAGAACGTGTTCATTGCAGGTCTCTGAGAACGTGTTCAATGCAGGTCTCTGAGAACGTGTTCAGTGCAGCTCAATAGAACACAGCCAGTGGGAGTGGCATTTTAGTGGGGCCAGCATATTTTTCTCACAATTACTCAGTATGGGACTTAATAAAGTGAATAATAAAAAAAATACCATGGCTGTGTTCGAATACCCACACTAACATACTGTATACTACATAGTTAATGAGTATAAGGTTGAAGTCATAAGTTTACATACACCTTAGTCAAATAGATTTAAACTCAGTTTTTCACAATTCCTGACATTTAATCCTARTAAAAATCCCTGTCTTAGGTCAGTTAGGATCACCACTTTATTTTAAGAATGTGAAATGTCAGAATAACAGTAGAGAGAATTATTTATTTCAACTTCTATTTCTTTCATCACATTCCCAGTGGGTCAGAAGTTTACATACACTCAATTAGTATTTGGTAGCATTGCCTTTAAATTGTTTAACTTGGATCAAATGTTTCGGGAAGCCTTCCACAAGCTTCCCACAATATGTTGGGTGAATTTTGGCCCATTCCTCCTGACAGCTGGTGTAACTGAATCAGGTTTGTGGGCCTCCTTGCTCACACACGCTTTTTCAGTTCGGCCCACAAATTTTCTACAGGATTGCGGTCAGGGCTTTGTGATGACCACTCCAATACCTTGACTTTGTTGTCCTTAAGCCATTTTGCCACAACTTTGGAAGTATGCTTGGGGTCATTGTCCATTTGGAAGACCCATTTGCGACCAAGCTTTAACTTCCTAACTGATGTCTTGAGATGTTGCTTCAATATATCCACATATTTTTCCGTCCTCATGATGCCACCTATTTTGTGAAGTGCCAGTGCCTCCTGCAGCAAAGCACCCCACAACATGATGCTGCCACCCCCGTGCTTCACGGTGTGTGTGGGATGGTGTTCTTCGGCTTGCAAGCATCCCCCTTTTTCCTCCAAACATCCCTAGGAGACAGACCGTGTCTCCTTCCTGAGCGGTATTACGGCTGCGTGGTTCCATGGTGTTTATACTTGTGTACTATTGTTTGTACAGATGATCGTGGTACCTTCAGGCATTTGGAAATTTTTCCCAAGGATGAACCAGACTTGTGGAGGTCTACACATTTATTTCTGAGGTTTGGGCTGATTTCTTTTGATTTTCCCATGATGTCAAGCAAAGAGGCACTGAGTTTGAAGGTAGGCCTTGAAATACATCCACAGGTACACCTCCAATTGACTCAAATGGTCAATAACTCTATCAGAAGCTTCTAAAGCCATGACATAATTTTCTGGAATTTTCCAAGCTGTTTAAAGGCACAGTCAACTTAGTGTATGTAAACTTCTGACCCACTGGAATTGTGATACAGTGAATTATAAGTCAAATAATCTGTCTAAACTATTGTTGGAAAAATTACTTGTGTCATGCACAAAGTAGAGTTGCCAAAACCATAGTTTGTTAACAAGAAATTTGTGGAGTGGTTGAAAAACGAGTTTTAATGACTCCAACCTAAGTGTATGTAAACTTCTGACTTCCAATTTAGATACTGTGGTCACCTCGACCATAACCTCGAGAGAGGACAGACCAGAACAACAGTTTAGTTTAGGGCATTTGTAATTCAGGAAATCCACACAGTTGAACCCCCCCCCCCCCCAAATTGTCTTATACTCCTGTATCATCTTGCCATCTCACTGAGGCATTACAGGTCAGGGAGTCAGAGGGCTAATCCGTAGGGAGAAATACCGACCATCCAGCAGACCCAATCTGGTGAGATTTGTTATTGAAGCAGGACAAAAACTTGAAGTGGGGAAAACTACAATTAATTTGAAGTAACTGTCATCCATTACCAAAGTTACTTGCAGGCATGTGAATAAAATCTATTTGAATATTTACTAAAGGGCCCCAGGGGACAGGTAATTCCCTCTTTGGACACATGACTCACATCGTGATTCATGCATCCTAAAAAAAAGAACAACACTGCCTGTTAAATCAAAAAATGAACTAATTATAATAAATCAAATCGAATTATCTCTTGATAACTGTATAAGGAAATAATTGTATCCCTTAAGGTAATGGTAAAATAAATTAGAGACAGCTCTCTCTCTCTCTCTCTCTCTCTGTCCTTCTCGTTGGCCGAATCACACATAGGACTTTGATAAATTATATACTTCTTCACATAGGACTATTGTAAAATTATAAACTTCTTCTTAATTATTTGTTTTTACATAGCCCATAAACTATGTCTGATGTCTTCCAAGTAAACGTGATCAGGCCTCACCAGGAAGTCAGAACAGAGGTCAGAGGTCAGTCAGCCCTATTAAGTGAGTGTTTCCTGTACTTCAGACATTAACCACTAACAAATATTTCATTAACAGGTGGGTTGTGTGTGGGTGCTGGCATGTGTGTGGCAAAAATAGTAGGGTAAACACAAACAAAATGCTCAGGACTTGCTTAATTTGGGAGGTCTCTAACCAGCTGTAACTGGGTACTTTTAACCGCTCTCCCAAGCCACCTGCCTCAGGAAGACCTTCAAATGAAGAGATACAGAATCATTGATAAACATTTTAAAAACTTGGTACTTGCAATTCCAGCAGTCCTGGAAGAAAGGAAATAAACATGTACTTATTTTTCACTATGCTACATTTTAATCAGTCCTAAAAATTCTTAATCTGTTTTTGAGTGTTCTGCCTCTTGGGCAGGAAGTCTTAATAAATCCATGTGTATACAGAATTATACTTCAGACACATTTATACTTCAGACATATCAGATGATACGGTGTCCCGTAAAGCTGAATTGGGCACCTTCTAAAGTAAACAACTCTCTTCTAATCTTAATCTTTTTGACCTGTTTCATTGATATACAATTCTGTACAAACTGTCCCTAATTACCCCTCTGTGTCTCTTACAGCCTGTTTGTTTGAGTTCAGTGTGTACTGGCGGCTATCTATTGTTCCACAGGTAGGATATCTCTAACCCAAACAACAGATTACTTAAACACGAGAGCAGTGGACCAGGCCTTGAAGAGTGAGCAGCCTCTAATTTAAAATCAGTCCCAATGCTAAATCCCTCTGTTTTACTCCTTCAAGTTAGCAATCCAATAATTCAATATTTTACTATCTAAAAGCCAATTACCATTCTTTGTTACTTTCACTCATCTCCATAATCTATTTCCTTCAACTAGGACTCCTTTCTTCCCAGTACGAATACCTCATCACTAATACTTAAACACACAGATCACTCTCAAACCACATTTAGCTTTTTTCAACTATTGCAAGGGTTAAAACAAAACAAACATGATACATTTCTCCATATTGGAAGGCATTGATTTCATTTTAGTATACTTTCAAAAATGACTCTATATTGTTATTACCAATCTCTGTTGGCTATTCACTTTCTGCTTCAATATTTATTAAATGTGTATTAGTTTAAGATTCATATGTAATGCTCTGGAGAGATCAATATGTATTAACTGGGTTGGCACTGTCTCAGTCCCCAGTAGATGTCACACTCGGTCCATTATAAGACTGGCACCTGAGATAGCAGGGGAACAGATGCAGTATCCATTTTGCCTTCTCACAAATTGTTTTAGAACATCATTTGGGATATCAACGGATACTCCATCGGGAGTACAATAAATTGTATGCATTTAATAATAGTTAACAGAACATCATGTTCAACATTCATTAGTTCTATTTAACAGGGGGCTTGTTTCAATGCAGTACCAGGGCGGAGGAAATCTTCTAAGAGTTCATTAGTTATATTGGTTAGGAGTAAGTCAAGTGTCAAGTCCTGTACAATGCTTTAACCTTATCATACAAATGATCCATCAAGGGACCACTCTGTACGGAATACTTTTTACTCCACTTATGTACGTCTACGTGTGGGTGTGCTAGTTGTATATTATTCTTTTTCCATTGTTACTTCAACAGATCATCACAATAACCCATTATACAAATATCATGTACAAATATTCATCTCTAGTAACGTTCATATCTCCTTACGCAATAACGTTATACATCAAACTCTACCTGTAGATCCAACGACGGTGTTGGACAGACGCCTAGATAACGTTACAGATCGACAAACCTCAGCTCACAGAACTGGTTGGCGCGTTCACTCACCTCTTTCACACGTGAGCTAGTCCCTGGCAGCTCTCCTTCACTCCATACTTAAAAGCTCAATTTCAATCCTCTTATTATCCACATTTCAATCAATAATTGTATTATCCAATTTCCTATGAGCTTAACACCCACATTTCAATCAATCAGCTTCACACTGGGGCTAGTCCCCTGTTCAGTTAATTTGTCAAGCACACAATACTCTCATCCACATTCACTTAGTACTATTCCCAAACCCACTCAGTAATGTCCCTTATTACTCGTCGTTACGTCTTAAGCATACATATGTGTCTTCTGCGGTTCCTCTATAGTCTCAATAGTTACCATAGTCTCTACAGTATCTAAACTCTCTACAGTATCTGTAGTCTCAGTAGTCTATGTAGGCCATAGTCTCTACAGCATCTAAACTCTCTACAGTATCTATACTCTCTACATTATCTAGAGTCTCGTGTTTCTATTATGTAGTCGTAAATGCCATAGTCTCTGTAGACTCCGTAGTCTTATGCCGCTTCCCATACATACAGAATAGCATCTAGTGCACCTTATGCTATTCTCAGTGGTTCCCCGACCACATAGACACTTCTCACCAATGCCTAAAAATAACACCTCATGCTATTACCTGCCATGTTTATCTCACTGCGTCAGGGTATTTAAGCCTCCACATACTGTAGATGCATGGAAGATAATTTGGCCGATGAACAGTGTGAACCTCAACACCCCCTCTAACCGGCTGAAAATGGCCAAAATGGCGCTCAGTATGGGCCTTCACCACTTCTACCGTGAGACCCGAGTCCGAGCCAGCAACCTGTACGCAGCAGTTGAAGCAGTTGCTTTTTCTCTCAGGAGTGCGACATGGATGCGTGTAGAGTGAGCATGGAGAGAGATCCAGTCCAAACGTCTCTCATGCTGCTGGTGTGCTGGTAGGATAATGGACAAAGACATAATGACTGTAAAGGATAGTGGGGGCACAAGTGATGTGATGAGAAAAGTGAGGGTCTTAAATGAAAGTGATAGTGCTTCACGTTGGTTCTAAGGACTGTCTTTCTAAATTTGGGTTGGATAATAGTATATCAATAGTTATAATTATGATTTGGAAAGGCGAGGCTTCTAGAGACAGAGCTGTGCCCTAAAAAAGGAGGAGAGACACTAGATTGTAGCTTGGGCTAACCTTGCAACCATCTCATTCTTAGCAAGGTTGGTGTGAAACTGTTATAACATGTGTTTTTTCTTTCTCTTCCCTGTGAAACATTATTAACCTGCTGTAAGGCGATCTGTGCCTCTCTGGCTGATCATCTTTCAGCGGTTATCTTGTTTTCTACTCCTCCAGAGAACGGTGATACAGTTAGACGCCGACTCTGGATGAGCCCCCATATCCCCCTTTAGATACAGACAATGAGTTAATGATTGAAGGTTGTTTTCTTTGAACAAGTTGAGAGTAAGGTCATCTAAACCCTTGGCCTGTTTACATCACGTGGAACACTGAGCTGATGAGCCAGCACCAACCTTTTGAAGGTCTTAGCAGAATTGTTAAACAACTGGGTTTTATATTTTGACTGGTTGATGTCCCAGGGACAGTTAGTGAAAAACATAGGCCAATGAAACCCGATTAAACAGCCATCACTAGCATAGAGAGGCTGCTGCCAACATACAGATTCAAATCACTGGCCACTTTAATAAATGGATTTAATAAAGGTATCACTAGTCACTTTAAATAATGCCACTTTAATGATGTTTACATATCCTACATTACTCATCTCATATGTATATACTTTATTTTATACCATCTATTGCATGTTGCCTATGCCGCAAGGGCCATCGTGCATCCATATACAGTGGGGAGAACAAGTATTTGATACACTGCCGATTTTGCAGGTTTTCCTACTTACAAAGCATGTAGAGGTCTGTCATTTTTATCATAGGTACACTTCAACTGTGAGAGACGGAAATCTAAAAACAAAAATCCAGAAAATCACATTGTATGATTTTTAAGTAATTATTTGCATTTTATTGCATGACATAAGTATTTGATCACCTACCACCAGTAAGAATTCCGGCTCTCACAGACCTGTTAGTTTTTCTTTAAGAAGCCTCCTGTTCTCCACTCATTACCTGTATTAACTGCACCTGTTTGAACTCGTTACCTGTAATAAAAACCCTGTCCACACACTCAATCAAACAGACTCCAACCTCTCCACAATGGCCAAGACCAGAGAGCTGTGTAAGGACATCAGGGATAAATTTGTAGACCTGTACAAGGCTGGGATGGGCTACAGGACAATAGCCAAGCAGCTTGGTGAGAAGGCAACAACTGTTGGCACAATTTTAGAAAATGGAAGAAGTTCAAGATGACGGTCAATCACCCTCGGTCTGGGGCTCCATGCAAGATCTCACCTCGTGGGGCATCAATGATCATGAGGAATGTGAGGGATCAGCCCAGAACTACACGGCAGGACCTGGTCAATGACCTGAAGAGAGCTGGGACCACAGTCTCAAAGAAAACCATTAGTAACACACTACGCCGTCATGGATTAAAATCCTGCAGCGCACGCAAGGTCCCCTGCTCAAGCCAGCGCATGTCCAGGCCCGTCTGAAGTTTGCCAATGACCATCTGGATGATCCAGAGGAGGAATGGGAGAAGGTCATGTGGTCTGATGAGACAAAAATAGAGCTTTTTGCTCTAAACTCCACTCGCCGTGTTTGGAGGAATAGAAGGATGAGTACAACCCCAAGAACACCATCCCAACCGTGAAGCATGGAGGTGGAAACATCATTCTTTGGGGATGCTTTTCTGCAAAGGGGCAGGACGACTGCACCGTATTGAGGGGAGGATGGATGGGGCCATGTATCGCGAGATCTTGACCAACAACTCCTTCCCTCAGTAAGAGCATTGAAGATGGGTCGTGGCTGGGTCTTCCAGCATGACAACGACCCGAAACACACAGCCAGGGCAACTAAGGAGTGGCTCCGTAAGAAGCATCTCAAGGTCCTGGAGTGGCCTAGCCAGTCTCCAGACCTGAACCCAATAGAAAATCTTTGGAGGGAGCCGAAAGTCCGTATTGCCCAGCGACAGCCCCGAAACCTGAAGGATCTGGAGAAGGTCTGTATGGAGGAGTGGGCCAAAATCCCTGCTGCAGTGTGTGCAAACCTGGTCAAGAACTACAGGAAACGTATGATCTCTGTAATTGCAAACTAAGGTTTCTGTACCAAATATTCAGTTCTGCTTTTCTGATGTATCAAAAATACTTATGTCATGCAATAAAATGCAAATTAATTACTTAAAAATCATACAATGTGATTTTCTGGATTTTTGTTTTAGATTCCKTCTCTCACAGTTGAAGTGTACCTATGATAAAAATTACAGACCTCTACATGCTTTGTAAGTAGGAAAACCTGCAAAATTGTCAGTGTATCAAATACTTGTTCTCCCCACTGTATATATATGTACATATTCTTATTCTATCCCCTTACATTTGTGTGTATAAGGTAGTCGTTGTGAATTTGTTAGATTACTTGTTAGATATTACTGCACTGTTGGAACTAGAAGCACAAGCATTCGCATTAACATCTGCTAACAATGTGTATGTGACCAATAACATTTGAATTGATTTGGGGATTGTGGTAAGAAATATGGAAACAATGGTTAAAATTGAGAGATTTATTGACTCCTGAATCTACAGATCCGTTGTGTATGTGTGTGCATTTTTGATACTCACTCCCATTACTAAAGTGTAACCTTTATTATGATAATAGCATTACCATACTAATTTGATTGTACATCCCAGAATGAAGGGTTTGAAATTATGAAGTGTCTGGGTTTTTTCTGTGTTCATTTACTTTAATAGAGTATAAAATATTTTGATATAGAAGCTAAAATCTAAATGCTTACATTAAAATGTAATGATTATTATCACACAAGTGATAAGAGGATCGAATATAATGGGAATTTTAATGTTTGTGCTTTTCTTATTACTAATTTCTGTCTGCTACTCATGTGCTGTTCTAATAACCAATGTATGTGTTCATGCAAGTGGCTGACTACAAATCCTCACTATCAGTAGCTGCAATTTGGCAGTACGCCAAGACCATGTTTTGAGAACAAAAGAAAGATATCTCAGTTTAGGTAGAAGAAGCCTTGTGAGGTGTTGGTCTGTCACGTGTTATGAAACAGTATTGGTCGGTCACATGAATGAAACAAAACGGTAATGATTAATTAATTATGCTAAATAAGGCAAATATTCTAGAGGCGAGAGAAACGCACACCTATTTAGGCGAAGTGCTGGCTAGCGGAGTGGAACACTTAAAAAAATAAAGGAGAGCCGCACACTAGGAACTCGGATGCAAAAATATTTATGTCCAATGTTTCGACAGACAAGCTGTCTTCATCAGGGTATAAACAATAATGCAAATATAACTTGTCTGTGTATAGCTGTGTATAAGTGTCGTTATGTTGCTATCATTAATGTGATGACATGCTATTTATCGAATAATTAACTATGTTTATTATTACGTGATTAAATTAATCATGTAACAATTAACTCAGTAACCTGGGGCACCACGGGAAAAGTTTGTTTAATGAGTTACCGTTTCCCAAATTAACTCAAAGAATATATCAGAATCTCTATCACAGCAGTCAATCATTTCTTCATATCAGTCTCATTCTGAACGTCGCAATGTCTTTTAAATCTGCACAAACCCCGGGTCTCACTAATCATTCCATACCACACAAATTGAGGTGATTATTTATTTACTAACAAGCTAAATGATAACATAAGATACACACACACACACAGTCTAGGATATTGATTGGAACTTAATACAATGACAACAGATCCCTTGCAGACCAACACAATATGACACGTGTTACACAAGACGGAGATTTAAAGAGAGCGAGAGAGAGAGAGAGATAGAGAGCAAGAGAGAAAAGCAACATATACATTTGTAAACTATGCTAAGTTTAGCCCTAACACCTTGTCCCGAACTGCCGCTCTTATTTACGTGTTGAAGGTCTCAGTTGGGTATCTTTGAATTGTCTGGTCGTTCTCCGTTATCGGGTGTAAGTCACTGATTGTTCACAAGATATCACAATGTCCTTTCTCTTAGCTGTCTGTTTCCTTGCTCTCATTCTGTGAGAGCGGTCTTCTGAGGAGGCTTATCAGCCATGTCGACGCTTCCAGCTTGGGAATGAAAGCTGTCTAGACAACCGGTGACTTGAAAATAATTACCGGGTGGTCCTGCTTGAATTCACCTTCTTAGATACAGTACTCAACCATAGCATTGATTGTTAAGAGGTTCCTTTGTCCTCTTCAACCTCGTGTTGCATTTCGGGGTTGTGACAACTCGTGGACCTCGGCTGCAGCTCGTGGTCCTCTAGTCCAGTATGTTAATTCTTAACTCACATGCTTTAAACCCTCGGGTCAAAAGGGGGCGTTTCTGTCTTTATGACAAGCTCTCTGGGTTCCCTAGGGCGTAGCTCGTTGTGAGGCAAGGTATTCGAATTTACTACGATCTCGTTTAGACAACTAAAATCACCGTTCATTGTCACAAAAACATTCTCTTTAATCTGGATATTTTCTACACAATGTAAAGAATGTAAACATCATATACACATTATGAAAACTCTTCAAGTTCCAATGTTTTCATTACAACGTCCTCATTTAACTCATTTAACTTTAACTCATTTAACAGAAAATCGACATTCATTTTCATATTCCATCTATCATTGTTGCCACCATTTTGGCTGATGAAATACAGTATAATGTCCCAAAGTAAATTTTTTGCATGTTACAGTTCTGAGGTAAACTCTCCATAAGGCCCACACAGACATTCCAATCACCAACAGTAAAGGAAAAAGGATTTGTCCTCCCCTCCAATCCCCCCCTTCTCCCCTCTATGTGGGAGAGAGAGAGAGCCCTGTATAGTTGATCCACGGTAACCTGATCCTCACAGGCCAGTCATGACAGTCCCCCTCTGGTGAGTTCAACTTGGAAGGATCCTGCATTTTGCAACCCACCATAAGAATGACCATTGGATGTCCTGGTTTGTGGATCATCATAGCAGTCCCCCCCTGGTGGTTTAACCTGGTAGGATTTCTGCAAGCTGCAGACCACCACCAGAATGGACAGGGGATGTCCGACTGTAGCTCAGTGTTCCGGCCCGTCATCCAGTTGTAACCGGCTAGTGGATCTAGGCAGTAACTTAGGCAGACGTTAATAACACTCATGCAATACATCATTACATTTCTAACCCAAATGAGCAGCATTGTGGCACTAACAGCTGGTTGTATGGGGAACTTGTTTATGGCTCTAAATACATAAACAAAAGATAGAAAATATAGCTACCACACCTAATCATCTATGTTCTATATACGTCCAAGGTCTTGGCTAACTGACTAAATCATGGCATTGTCTCTATTGTCATATCTAAGGCGATCCTACTTGAAGGTGGGTAGTTAAGGCACTTGGAAAAATGGAACCCTGAATGACAAAGCTTACATTGGGGACATTACGGTGCTGACCTAGCAAATTTGGGAGAGGAGGCTGGGGATGCTGTGGATGGACCCCTGATGGGGTTTCAGGATCTATTGGCAGCTTTCCGAAAATCGGGATTGTTTCCGTCCTATGGGTGATCCTAGTATAAGACCTCATTAGGTCTTCCATTGCCCGTGTGCACCTGTGTACGTAGTTGGTGCACACGCCAAGGGAAATAAGACCAAGGATCATAGTACCAGTCAGGATACTGTCCGGCACCGTCCAAGAGCGGGTGACAGACCAATCTTTTGGCTTGTAGTCAGTCGGGTCAACTAAAAGTGCCTCATCTAGTATGCTAAACAGTCAATGGTCCCTCGTACTGGATTTGGCATTGAATGACTCGTGGTAACTCAAGGGAACGCTTAGCAAAAGCGTCAAGCATTTCAATATCTGTGTCTATCCTGTTGTCGGGAAGTTGGTATAGACCGAGGTCGTCTATGTGGATAATCACCCACTCTGGTACCTTAACATAAACAGTCTGGTTGAGGAGGGTCAGTTGGGTGGTTGAGTCAGGACATTCGTAAGTCATAGTGGCGGACGCAAACGGGGTGTTTACCAACATTTGATTCCCAACAACCTCAACTTGTGTGGTGGTGACCCCATCCCTTGCTGTTAGTTTGGCTCTACAGCGTTCTTCGCTGGTGATAGGCTTAAGACCACCAAGACACTCAGTGTTATCCCTGACGAATGGTTTGCTAGAACAGAGGTAGTGGACGTCTTTGGTTAGAGTACACATTAACAGGTTAGGAGTGAGATAGAAATATGGATTGTTTTTCTGATAAGCTACGACTGGGGATGTGGCAATTTTCACATGGGTGCTGTCACGACAAAACCCTACATTTAGAACCATTTTCAATCTATAGATATTCTCCAGTTCAACAACGTCAGTAAAAATCCCACTTCATTGCGGCCAATATCAACGTGTATTGGAATCTCCAACCCCAGAATATAGGCCAAATATGACTGTAGTGGCCTTATCGGGGTTGTGGTAGCTGAGGTCAATATGTCGGGAACCATTGAGAGGGGCACTAGATATGAAGGGATTCTATTCATGGCCAAGTGGTCCATAGAAGAGCTAACCTCACCAAGAAAATCCTTCAATAACAATCAAACCAATTGAACATGGGCATAGTCATGGTTCATGACCTCTACTAGCTTTCCTACAGACAGGAGGGTTTTGTTCAGGAGAGTAGAGTGTGTGTTTACCACCAGAATATTATCCTGGAGAGACTTTCCCACATGTTGCAACCTGAGTGTCTGTGCTTTCATCTATTGCTGGATAAGTGGTATCTCTTCAGTAATCTCTCTATCATTTCTCTTGACTGTGGCTAGACTGAATTCATAAACAGTTGTACCTAGGGAAAATAGTGACCCTATGGCTGCACCTATCGTGAGTAGCACCCCAACAAATCGTTTTTCTCGCCTGGGCTCTGCTAATTCTGACTGGGTGACGGTGAACTTTTGGAGTTGGGGCAGCATATGGGCAGTGTCTAGCTGGGCATGCTTAACTGACTGGGACTCCCGTAGGGTGTCCGCTCGTGAGTACATCTGTTGGGTTGGTTTTGACCAGGGCGCAGAGTGTCAGGATCGGCCGTAGGAACTCCATCCTACGAAACACATAATTCGAGATATTGTTTAATATTTTCAGTTATTTGCTTTTGTAAATGAAAAATATTTTGACACAACAATTTGTCTGATTTTCTTATTTTGACCAGCACAGCACAGGATAATATCAACAGTGACAACAAATGTATATCTTGTAGATGGGAAGTTAACACATACTGAAAGGAAATAGGGAAAAATAGGGAAAAAAGGAAATGTCCTAGACAGGTTAAGAAAATATGTTAGGTGCAATGCATTGATCTCCTGGAAGGGATCAGCTGAGGATACTAAAGAATTTTCTTAGTACCTCTGACTTGCTAGGTTTCTGTCTATTCAGTGTTGGCTTGCACCCCTTCTATTTCCATGGGGATAGTGTACAACATATATGTCAGAGTCAAGGCCCGCGGGCCACATCCGGCCCGCGAGAAGGTTTTTTACGGCCCCTGGGATGATCTTGATTTATTATTAGAACCGGCCCGCAGACCGCAGCAAGCCGGCAGCCCGCAGATCTTTTACACGCACCAATACTACATTTCCCACAATGCAACGGTGACGCACCGAGCAGTAGGCTGCTTCATTTCAATATTTATTGGCACAGCAGTCGTCAGCATCACAGTAAAATTAACTTTCAGATACCCATCAAAAATGGCAAAACGGAAGGTGGACACTGAGAACCGGGGGTTTCAAACAAGGTGGGAGTCGGAGTATATGTTCACGGAGGTAGCTGGAAAACCTGTGTGTTCTGTGTGGAGAAAGTGTGGCGGTACTGAAAGAGTATAATCTGAGACGACATTATGAAACGAAACACGCGGACAAAAACAAGAATATGGACATGGAACAAAGGCTACAAAAGGCAGAGGAATTAAAACGAGGCCTCAAATCTCGACAGGCTCTGTTCAAAAAAGCCAAATCACAAGGCCAGGCTGCTGTCAAGGCCAGTTTTATTTTGGCAGAAGAGATCGCTAAATCAGCCCGGCCATTTACGGAGGGGGATTTCATCAAAAACTGCATGATTAAAGTTTGTGACGAAGTTTGCCCAGAAAAAAGGCAACCCTTTTAAATGTTGAGTCTGAGCAGAAACACCATTGCCGAGAGAGTAGACCAAGTTTGTCCATCAATCTAAAAAGAGCAGCTTGTGAAAAAGGAAAAGATTCATTGCATATTCCTTGGCTGTGGATGAGAGCACCGACATTTCTGACATGCCCAGTTGTCAATTTTCATCCGCGGAGTGGACTCCAGCCTAAGCGTGACAGCAAGGAGTTTTTGGCTTACGTCCTATGCATGGCACAACTACGGGCATGATTGTATGAAGAGGTGTCAAGATGTGTAAATGAGATGGAGCTGCCTTGGAAAACTCGTGGTTTGACAACCGACCGGAGCACCTGCCGATGTGTGGACACAGGAGCGGACTGGTGGCGAAGATACGGGAAAGATGCAAGAGGAAAACGCGACAGGTGAGCTGACAGCTTATCAATTGTATCATACACCAGGAACGCGTTGTGCGTAAACGCCTTGAAATAGGATGGGACAGTAATGAGCATCATCACGCGCCAGTTAACTTATCAGAGCCAAGGTACTTGAACATCAATACACCGCCAGTTCAAGCATTTTCTGACGGATTAGAAAACGGAGCATGGTGATTTGCTTATCCACACAGAGGTGCGATGGCTAAGCCAGGGAAAGTGCTTCAAAAGATGTTTCGAGCTTCGTGAGAGATTTTGTCTGTTCTCTGAGACAGCAAAGGGAAAGACACAACACAACTCCGAGACGACAAATGTTTCTGTGTGAAATGGCTTTTCTGTGTACATTACGAGTCACTGAATGCAAGTGAACTTGCAGCTGCCAGGTCGGGATCATGTCATCTCTGATAGTACAGTACAGTGAAGCATTTAAAACAAACTGACTCTGGTGGAGACGCAAGATGCGGAAAGAAAATTTGAGCCACTTCCCAGCTGCCAGACCATGAAAAGAAGCTCTCTACCAGTGCGTCTCCGAGCGCCAGCTGTGACATGATAAAATAGTTGCTTGCCGCTGACTTTCGACGCCTGTAGATTTGCATGACTTTGAAGCACAAAAAAGCAGGTTGGAACTGCTCGGTAAACCCATTTGCTGTTGACGTGGAAAGCTCACCACCAAACCTCCAAAATGGAGATGATTGACCTCCAATGCGAATGATGCACAGAGTTGGCAAAGATATGCTAGCACGTGGGTGCCTGCGGACGTTTAGCGCCCGATATTCACTTCCCAGACACAATATAGCCCGCAGTCATCGGTCTTCAAGCACATGGACACAGCGTGACACAGAGCTGCATCAAAACGTTGTCCTATGTTTCCAGCACATAACCTGTGGTGAAAAACTAGTTATCTTTTGTGAGCAACCTGAACAAAACATCACACAGAAGTCGACTTACTGCTGAACACCTCCACTCAATTCTGAGGATTTCCTCAGCTCAGAGCCTTACCGAACATTGATGAACTTGGTGGAAAAGATGGGACACCACCAAGGTATTCACCCTCAACCTCAAAACAAGTGAACATTACTGTGCAATCACATATTTAGAGTTTTTACTCAGTATACGTTTAAAAGTTAAAGTTTAATATTTGTTTTCACTGCATGTTACTTCTCCTTAAACAAAATGTGTTGTTTTTTGATTAATAGATTTTTGCACTTTATTTTATTGTATTCCAATCACAATTATATTTTAAAAATATTTCAGTTGAGTGGGATGATAGAAAATTGCTATTATTGTTTTTTTCTTTGAAGTAAATTTAGCCACTTTTGCTAAAATAGAAAAATTAGGCTACTGATGGTGCCTTGAATACCGGTTCTTTCATTTATGTCATGTTATGGGGATTTTTATATAAAGGAAATTTGTCTTTTTGTCTGTTGAAAATTAAAGATTACTGACAGAGCAAAAAAATATTGCTTTATTATCTGATCATATTGGAATATATTTGTTAGGTTTTCAGTAGGTCAATTAGGTTCACTAGACTATATGCGTCAATTTAAAAATTTTTCAATGAACATTCGAACAGTCCGGCCCTCGGCTTGTAGCTAAATTTTTTATTTGGCCCTCCGTCCATTTGACTTTGACACCCCTGGTGTACAACTTGACTTGGTTCCTGTGGACCACTTTAACGTGGTGTTTTGTCAACCCTTGCTGATTCTGATTTGATAAGCTACAGGTTCCACCACAATCTCGTGTGGCCCCATCCAGTGGGGCAGGAACTTTGTTGTGACGCCCGCTGGTTTGGTGTATATGTAGTACCACACCTTATCCCCGACCTCGAACACCTGGTGTGAGGCCTTTTTGTCGGATTGGGTCTTGTCACCTTCTGCACTTCTTTCCAACTTTCCTTGAGCGTAAGCAAAGGTAGCCTGGAGGTGGGTTCGCAAGTCCGTCACATATTGATGAGCCGTGTAGGCGGTGGCTGCGGCGACATGTCCCGGTTGGTACAGGAGATGCAGTGGAAGTGTCATTTGCCGGCCCGTCATCATCTCGAATGGTGTTATCCCAGTAGATCTGTTGCTTGTGGGTCTGATGCCATCAGTACCAGTGGGAGTTTGAGGTCCCAATCTTTGTGGTTGGCTGCCACATATTTCCACAGGATTCTGATGATTGTCTGGTTGCTCCTTTCTACCCTGCCGGAGCTCCTAGGGTGATGCGCGATGTTGAGTTTATCTTTGACTCTCAGGAGCCGCCACAGTTCGGTCATTACAGCTGCTTGAAAAGTGGGTTCCTCTGTCACTGTCCACGGTTTCTCCTGGCARGCCGAAACGTCTGAAAATGTGGTTGTGCAAAAGAATGTCTGTGGTGTCCGGCGTGACACTGGTTGTGGGCAGGCACTCCACCCACTTTGTGAATGTGCAAGTCATTGTGAGGAGATACTTGTTGCCTCTGGCCGCCTGGCAACTGGGCCAGTCGATCTGGATCGAGCTCCAGGGGTAAGGGTGCAAGGGTGCTCTGTGAATTGGCTTGGAGGGTATTGTGCCATGTCTTGTTCCATGTGAGGCCAGTGGGCCACCTGTCGCAATGTTTCACATGTAGCCTTGACCCCCCCTATGGCCTCCACATGACTCTCTGGTGGGCATAGTTAAGTGCTAAACTGGAGAGAACCTTCACAATGCATGTGCCTGATGGTCTATTTTGGAGAGCGTCTGTCGCAATTTCTGCAGTTTTTTTTGCTTGTGGCATCGATATCTAACATTCTCAGCCCTTCGCCATAGTTAGGATTTGCATCGCTGCTGAAGTCAGCGATCAATCTTCCACGGGTGAGGGTTCACTTATTAGCGGGGGAATGGGTGGCAACCCATCTGATAGCTTGCTCATTATTATGTTTAGCAGTTGTTTCAATTTATGTAAAGTTTGGGTTTTGAGTTGGATGATGCAAACACAATTTAAATCAGTTTATAGACATCCATGAATCATCAATACTGGATCAGTCATGTGGGAGTTGGCTATTAATGCACTTGCAAATTTAATTGATTCAGCCATTTTTATGATAAATCAAACCTGTATAGGCTATTTGGGAATTCAACTTTAATTAACCTGAAATTGTTGCTGTATCCAGGGCCCGCTCAATCAGGAAACAAGCCCACAGGCATGGACTATAGACTCAGATACAAATGTTGCGACTCACAAAGTAAACATCGCAATAGCCAATTCCACTCAAACTCCGATGATTCGATCTGTTTTAACCATGAATACAAATGACACATTACGCCGTTGCGAACATTCACTCCACTTTGTGGGGAATATGACCACAAGACGCAACTCAAAGAGGCCATGCCTCAAAACAGTCCTGGAGGACTGCTTAACCTGTGATGCGCTAATTGATTCAGGCTCAACAATATCGCTCATCTCTCAAACATTGTTCAATAATCTCAAAAGGGCTTTGGACCCAGCAAAACATTGGTTAAAAACGGAACGATGCCACACTAAACTTTGAGGTTTCACTCAGACTACCTTGCCTCTCACAATACGACTCATGCTGAAACTACACTTCCAAGACATATTGCTTGTTCACCCTGTGTATGTTACCAGCCTCGAAACTGAACATCTGCTACTCAGAGCAGATTTGATGGATCTGTTGGTCCCACTGATGGATTGGAAAAACAACCAATTGTGGTCACAGGTAACCGTCTCCACTGACCACACCATCTTCTCCTAACGCTGGCTGCAACACAGTCCTCCACAAGGAGTATCTATCGAAAGTACCCATTGGCAAAAATACTTTTTGACACCTCTTGGTGCCGAATCTGACTCAAGCCGATATTACGATATATCACCACATTCAATCAGCAAACCTGATTGGTTGTCCTTCTGGAAGGTTCTCCCAACTCCACAGAGGAACTCTAGAACTTTGGCCGATCATTTTAATTCACCACAGGTGGACTCCAATCAAGTGGTAGGGTGATTGTGGAGGCCAGATCATCTGATGCAGAACTCCATCACTCTCCTTATTGGCCAAATAGCCCTTACACAGCCTGGAGGTGTGTTGGGTCATTGTCCTGTTGAAAAACAAATAATAGTCCAACTAAGCGCAAACCGATATGATGGCGTATCGCTGCAGAATGCTGTGGTAGCCATGCTGGTTAAGTGGGCTTTGAATTCTAAATAAATCAGACAGTGTCACCAGCAAAGCACACGCACATCATCAAACCTCCTCATCCACGCCTCATGGTGGGAACCACACATGCGGAGATCATCYGTTCACCTACTCTACGTCTCACAAAGACACGGCGGTTGGAACCAAAAATCTCAAATTGTATTTTATTTTATTCAACCAAAGGACAGATTTCCACTGGTCTAATGTGCATTGCTCATGTTTCTTGACCCTAGCAAGTCTCTTCTTATTGGTGTTCTTTAGTAGTGGTTTCTTTGCAGCAATTCGACCATGAAGGCCTGATTCACGTAGTCTCCTCTGAATAGTTGATGTTGAGATGTGTCTGTTATTTGAACTCTGTGATGTAAGTAACTCTGAAGCCACCGTAGTCATAGACTGTTTTCTCTGCTACCGGAGCGCCAAGTCTAGGTCCAAGAGGCTCCTAAATAGCTTCTACCCCCAAGCCATAAGATACTTGAACATCTAATAAAATGGCTACCCAGATTTTTGCATTGCCCCCCCACCCTATTTTACACTGCTGCTACTCTCTGTTGTTATCATCTATGCATAGTCACTTTAATAACTCTAACTACATGATCATATTACCTCAAGAACCTCAACTCACCGGTGCCCCCGCACATTGACTCTGTACCGGTACCCCCCTGTATATAGTCTCGCTATTGTTATTTTACTGCCGCTCTTTAATTACTTGTTACTTTTATTTCTTATTCTTAGTAATTTTTTTAACTGCGTTGTTGGTTAGGGGCTCGTAAGTCAGCATTTCACTGTAAGGTCTACACCTGTTGTATTCAGCGCATGTGACTAATAATATTTGATTTGATTTGCCCCTATTTGTTTATTACTAATACCAATGAATTGAATACAAAGAGATAGTAATTATGACTTTCATTGTGTTGTTTGTTTTTAGCAAATAGTTAGCCCTCTTTTGTTGGTCTGCGAATGGAAAACTTTTGACATCTTATGACATACGTACATTTTACTTCTTGGGTAGAAGGAGTCTAATATTCAAATAATTTATTGATTACGTTAAAGCCAAAGTTTAAAAAAAATTGATTCAACTGATTCATCTTTTTCTCAAAATAAGTTAAACTTGTCAAACTTTTCTAAGAAAAAAAATCCAATACTTAATAATATTGTTTTATATTGCTCTGCCTTTACAGCATTGGCTAATAATATAAAAAGTTGAGCAATTCACTAACTCATGCATTTAAATGTGGTCTCTTAAAGCCACAGGTTATTGAGGTGTTGGCGTACAACTTTCATTACACTTTTTTTTACAACTTCACATGTAAATACCATGGGATCACAGCTGAGGTGAGATGATGGGTGATAATAGCACAAGAGAAAAATCCTGACTTGATTCAGCTCGTATTATGGGAAACTGTTGAAAGAGATCATTAACTACACTTTTTCTATTTTACTTTGCAAATCGTTTGTTATGTTTCTATTTAAAGCATGGCAGATCCTCCCAATTTGTTTCATGACCATAGGGACTAACTAAGAGTTCTATGATTAGCCACTCTTGAGATGATTAAATATAGCTTGGAAGACAAATTCTATGCCACACCAAAGTCAGTTGGTTCCATTTGGAGTAAAACTACTAAATCTGAAACAGATGGTAGAGAGATTTGTCAAGAAACCTGACTTTGTAACACATGCTCAATGAAGATGTTCATGGGTAGTGATAAAAGGTCAGATAAAAGACCAGCAGTGTTTCAAAGGAAGCAAATGGGGTAAGACGCCAGCTAGGTAAACAGCGATGGCAGCTGCCTGACCAGAAGAAGAACAGTTTTTTCTTTAAACGGCTGACATTGGAATAAGAGTAGAGCACAACAGATCTGCCTTCAAAGGAATCAAAATGCAATTAAACAAAGCATTGATTATTGAAGTATTCCCACAAGAAATGATGTAGCTATTTAGGGAAGATGAAGAGAGAATGAAAAGGATGGTAGACACTTTTCAAAATGTGTATGTCAAACAATGCCAACAATCCTAATTGTGGGGGTAATTACAAAAATGATTTAGAGTTATAACTCCTTGTTTATTTAAAGTTCATGGCCGACTCTACAGAAGTACAGAGAATAATTTATTGCATTTTGACAACTTACGAATTAAAAATTATTTAATTGAAAACAGAATTGAAAATTCTGATATTTGTGTGAAGAAAAAAGTTACACGAGTATAAACATTGGTGAACAATGTGTATTTGACACATTACCTAGCTTGAAAGTCAACATTTTCAGCTGCGTCAAATGTCCATTGCTGTATTGCCAAATGTCTAGCTTTCATTAAAACAGTTAGGCACTTGCAAAGAGAAAACCGCTAACTTATTTATCTTTTTTTTTTATCAATGTAGTTTGGGAATGCACTAGCCTCCGCAAAAAAACAACAACCCAAAAACATGATAGGCAAAAAAATATATAATAAAATTAAAATATTATAATTGCTTTTTTTATTTCTAAAATGGCTAAACCGGGGCACCAAGATAATGGTAGCTACACTCAGACGTTGTACGAAACTAAAACTATAGTTAGGGGAAAAGTTAAAAGAAAAATGAGAAACATAATGAGTTGAATATCAAATAGCATTTTATTTTTATTATCAAAGAGTAACTATAAACTTTAATCTGGCACTGTTTTTGAACCTCAAAACCAAAAATAAGCAAAAAAGACTTATCCAAAGACAAAATTCAAACACTTATCTTCAAGACCAGCATGTGGTTTCCTTTATGAACTTCAATAACACCGGTGGATTAGGTGCATTTCTGCTCAGTCAAGCACCATTTTCAAGAAGCTGTGTCACATTAGTGGATACTCATACTGCTCACAGGGACGGTTTTGACTAGAGGAAGTTACTTTTTGTAGCAGGTTAGGAGAATTTATGCAGCAGATTAGGAGAATTAGATTAAGGTTAGGAAAAGGGGTTAGAGGGAGCTAAAATGGTCCCAGACGCGACTCGAAAATATCTAGCTATAACCAGTCCTGCCCTGAGAACAGTCTTGGTTCACACTAATGCGATTCTGCTTTAAAGAAGCTTAGGAACCTTAGGTATGGATATTTCCTTTTGGTTTACAAAGCAATTGAATGCCGTAAATCCTTCAAATAGCCTTGCATTTGAGGCTACTCAAGCAGATCTCAATATTTTATTTTGGTTGAAGCATTTAAGAACTGAGACATACTTAAGGTTTGTTTCTGGATAAAAGGCTAAGACAGACAGTGCTTCTCACATTTCAAACATGGCAGTGCTTCTCACAATTCAAACATGGTGTTTTTTAATAAGTCAAAACTTTTTAGAAAATGTTTAAAGGATATATCCCTTTAAAAGTAATTTCACAAAACATACAATAGGTAATGGCATGTAAGAAGCAAGATTACTCAAATGGAGCCCAGAGTGGAACTGGTCAAAACACAATGCTTTTTAAAATCAAAGTAAAAATAGGCCTAACTATCATTTGTATTGTGGTCGTATCTAGTTAAGGACATCAAACATATGTACCCCAAACTTTTAACACTCACATATCCATAGAGACTCAACATTTACAATGACCTCTTCTTCAGTTGTGCACAATCCAGTAATCAATTCAAATGGAGACAAATGAGACTGGTTCAGAGGACGTCAAGAGAAAGAACCGCACTTGGCCCTTTAGCTTAAACAACCAGTATAAAGCCCAAATAAAAGTTCCCTTTGGGACAAGGCCGACTCCTATCACTTTCAAGTAAGTTAATGCAGTGTAATGTGTTTGGTGCTATACTCTCCAGTTACATAGAATGACTCTTGGAATAGCCTCCTGTGTTGTTTCTCAGAGATTGCTGCTGTCACAACTAGTGAATGTGAACTGCCCAACACTGCAATTGATTGACGCCAGATGCCAAGGTGGACTAGAATTGCCTCTTGCAATCTGCCGGTGTAGTGAAGTGAATGGTAGATACAGACTATGTGCTTTTTTTCTTCTTTTGACTTGAACAAGGTAATCAGAGCCCATATCATGCATCAGTAGCTGATTGACAAATGAACATGAATTATTGAAGAATGTGTTCAATGAGATGAAATGTGAGGTATCTTATTTTGGCTCAGACCCCAGTTTATGTCCAACTCATTCACAATGTAATTTACCGATAGATCCAGTGGATGGGGCTGAAGTGTAACTTCTGGCTACAGTTATATTGCTCTCAATCCCATCACCCTACATTATGATGAACAATTATTGCAAAATCCTTATGATCAGCAAAATTGATTGATCCACAGAATGGATTGTTCTTGTTACTCCAACCTCCAACAGACAAAACTTGGTAAAGTTTTTTTAAACGGCTGCATTGAATCTAGGAAAACATCATCCAAAACTTTGTTTATACTCATTTTGGCTCTTCATCTAGTAGAATTCGATGCACACTTTTCCATAATGCATTGGAAGAGGTGGGCAGCGAGTGATAGGCCCTAGTTCTCTTCAAGTAGCCAAACAACAAAACTAGGCTACTTAATTAGAAAGATGCCGAATAGCGAAGCTTCGGCGGTGGTGTTCAAATGAAATAATCATGAGAATTGCTACATCTTTGAAAATCCTAAATGGATTTCTGTTTTCTTAATGAAAAAGTGTTTATTGTTCCCTTGGCATTTGTCAGAGCTTTTCAACTAAATACTAAACCATCTTTTGATTTCTGGATGTGTTGGCACCGGGGACTCGGGGTGTGGCTGTGTTATTTATGTCATGTTAAGAAGGCCTTTTGATTTGAACATATGGATTGTTTTAGTTTTGTAGGCTAGGCTACCTATTTATGGATCAAGCCTTAGAAGTAATTCTGATCTCGTTCCTAATGATCCATCCTTTAGATTTATGTTGCTGTCAAGCGGTTCTGTATTTGCGCTGCACCCGACTGTCCACGTTTTCCTGTGCAAAAGCCTTTTAATTTGAAACGTTTTTCTGTGTGTACTAGGCTATTTGATTTAATGTATATGTTCAGCGAATCCCGCTTCTGAGTCTGTTTTTGCCTCCGTGTTCTGTTCCTGGAGATGTTTTTTTCCGGTGTCCTGGAAGCACGCCATGTCTGGTTGCCTGGCGACGTAGCTAGTTGGGGATCTCTGAGTACCGCACCTGTAGTCCAGTCAGCTATCGTGCAGCACCCTGGTCTGATCTCACCCTCCACTTCATAAGAGCCTGACCTGACACTCCATCCCTGCCGGATACGTAGCAAATCGAACAGTATGTATGGTGCCAGAGCGTATAGGCATCCGTTTGCATAGGAGTTTTGTTTTGGTTGTTTTGTACGTTCTTGCTTGCCTTGAGAACTTACTTGTTTTTTTCTGTCACAGTCATTCACACCGGAAACTCATCTCCATCCCTACCTGGTCGTCGGTGACTTCCAGTTACTTCGCTTGGACTCTGCTTACTCAATTCATCCAATCACCTCTCGCTGCCCGCTATCCGCTACTTGGATTTTTCTATCACTAATTTAAACTTGTAAATAAATACTCACCTTCGTCTTACTGCTTCCTTGTCCTGGTCTGTTCTGGGTTCTTGTTAGAGAACCGTGAACAGTAATATTATTGTCACATAGCACTTTGGTTTCAACGATAGAAATGATTTTGAAATGGACACCATTGTATCTTTCTGATATTGTCATTTTGTTTAAGTACAGAATGGGCATATATGGGCCTGACGGTATAGGTTTGAATGATGATAGTCTGCCTGTAACCCAGCCTGACGTTAGGCCTATACCTATGTCTTAATTCACGGAGTTTAGAGAAATTAAATCAAAAGTTAGAAGTGAGTTATTATTTCTGGGTTATTAATGCAATGCATGTCTGTTGATTTTGGAAAAAACAGCCGCACTACTCGGAGCGCCCCTCCTACTGTCAGCCAGTTTAAGGAGCGGTTTCGTGCTAATATAATAGGACAACATATATAAAGGCAACATGCAAAATTTCAAAGAGTTACTGAGTACAGTTCATATAAGGAATCAGTCCATTGAAAAATTCCATTAGGCCCTAATCTATTGATTTCACATGACTGGGATACGATATGAATCTGTTGGTCACAGATACAGATTAAAGGTAGGGGCGAGGATCAGTCAGTATCTGGTGCTGACCATAATTTGCCTCATGCAGAACGACACATCTCCTTCCCATATACAGTTGAAGCTGGAAGTTTACATAACAATTAGCTAAAAACATTTAAACTCAGTTTTTCAC
>NC_036848.1:19968057-20037113 GCF_002910315.2 Salvelinus sp. IW2-2015
GGAATACAGATATGAATCTGTTGGTCACAGATACAGATTAAAGGTAGGGGCGAGGATCAGTCAGTATCTGGTGTGACCATAATTTGCCTCATGCAGAACGACACATCTCCTTCCCATATACAGTTGAAGCTGGAATTTTACATACACATTAGCTAAAAACATTTAAACTCAGTTTTTCACGATTCCTATACATTTAATCCTAGTTAAAAATGTCCTGTCTTAGGTCAGTTAGGATCACCATCTTTATTGTATATAATGTGAAATGTCAGAATAATAGTAGAGAGAATGATTTATTTATTTCATCACATTCGTCCTGAGTCGGGTGCAAGATGTTTACATACCACTCAATTATATTTGTAGCATTGCCTTTAAATTGTTTAACTTGGGTCAAACGTTTTGGGTAGCCTTCCACAAGCTTCCCACAATAAGTTGGGTGAATTTTGGGCCATTCCTCCTGACAGAGCTGGTGTAACTGAGTCAGGTTTGTAAGCCTCCTTTTTTGCACATGCTTTTTCAGTTCTACCCACAAATGTTCTATAGGATTGAGGTCAGGGCTTTGTGATGGCCTCTCCAATACCTTGACTTTGTTGTCCTTAAAACKTCTTATGGCTGCAGGGACAGTATTGAGTAGCTTGGATGAAAAGGTGCCCAGAGGTGCCCAGAGTAAACTGCCTGCTCCTCAGTCCCAGTTGCTAATATATGCATATTATTATTAGTATTGGATAGAAAACACTCTGAAGTTTCTAAAACTGTTTGAGTGATGTCTGTGAGTTTAACAGAACTCATATGGCAGGCAAAAACCAGAGAAAAAATCCAACCAGGAAGTGGGAAATCTGAGGTTTGTAGGTTTTTAACTCATCGCCTATCAAATACACAGTGGGATATGGGTCAGTTTGCACTTCCTACGGCTTCCACTAGATGTCAACAGTCTGTAGAACCTTGTCTGATGCTTCAACTGTGAAGTGGGGCCGAAGGAGACGGGAATGAATAAGGTCTATCATGAGCTGACCATGCTCTGACCATGCACGTTCACATGAGAGGGAGCTCTGTTCCATCTCACTTCTGAAGACAATGGAATTCTCCGGTTGGAACATTATTTAAGATTTATGTTAAAAACATCCTAAAGATTGATTCAATACATCGTTTGACATGTTTCTACTGACTGTTACGGAACTTTTTGACATTTCGTCTGCTTTTAGTGAACGCGCTTCCTGACTTTGGATTTGTTTACCAGACACGCTAACAAAAATAGCTATTTGGACATAAATGATGGACATTACCGAACAAAACAAACATTTCTTGTGGGAGTCCTGGGAGTGCATTCCAACGAAGATCAGCAAAGGTAAGTGAAGATTTATAATGGTATTTATGAGTTTTGTTGACTGCACAATTTGGCGGGTAACTGTATGGCTTCCTTTTGTGGCTGAACGCCGTTCTCAGATGATTTAATATTGTGCTTTTTGAAATCTGACACAGCGGTTGCATTAAGAACAAGTGTATCTTTAATTCTATRTAAACATGTATCTTTCATCAAAGTTTATGATGAGTATTTCTGTTATTTGATGTGGCTCTGCAATTTCTCCCGGATATTTTGGAGGCATTTCTGAACATGGCACCAATGTAAACTAAGGGTTTTAGATATAAATATGAACTTTATCGAACAAAACATATATGTATTGTGTAACATGAAGTCCTATGAGTGTCATCTGATGAAGATCATCAAAGGTTAGTGATTAATTTTATCTCTATTTCTGCTTTTTGTGAATCCTGTCTTTGGCTGGAAAAATGGCTGTGTTTTTCTGTGATTTGGCGGTGACCTAACATAATCGTTTGTGGTGCTTTCGCTGTAAAGCCTTTTTGAAATCGGACACTGTGGTGGGATTAACAAGAAGTGTATCTTTAAAATGGTGTGAAATACGTGTATGCTTGAGGAATTTAAATTATGAGATTTCTGTTGTTTGAATTTGGCGCCCTGCACTTTCACTGGCTGTTGTCATATCGATCCCGTTAACGGGATTGCAGCCATAATAAGTTTTAAGGCATTTTGCCACAACTTTGGAAGTATGCTTGGGGTCATTGCCCATTTGGAAGACCCATTTGCAACCAAGCTTTAACTTCCTGACTGATGTCTTGAGATGTGCTTCATATATCCACATATTTTTCCTTCTCATGAGCCATCTATTTTGGTGAAGTGCACCATCCTCCTGCAGCAAAGCACCCCCACAACATGATGCTGACACCTGTGCTTCAGGATGGGATGGTGTTCTTCGGCTTGCAAGCATCCCCTTTTTCTCGAAACATAACGATGGTCATTATGGCCAAACAGTTCTATTTCTGTTTCATCAGACCAGAGAACATTTCTCAAAAAGTTTGATCTTTGTCCCCATGTGCAGTTGCAAACCGTAGTCTGGCTTTTTTATGGCGGTTTTGGAGCAGTGGCTTCTTCCCTTGCGAGCGGCCTTTCAGGTTATGTCGATATAGGACTATTTTACTGTGGATATAGATACTTTTGTACCTGTTTCCTCCAGCATCTTCACAAGGTCCTTTCCTGTTGTTCTGGTATTTGTTTTTCACCTTTTCGCACCAAAGTACGTTCCTCTCTAGGAGACAGAATGCGTTTCCTTCCTGAGCGGTATGACGGCTGTGTGGTCCCATGGTGTTTTACTTGCGTACATTTTTTGTACAGATGCAGTGGTACCTTCAGGCGTTTGGAAATTGGCTCCCAAGGATGAATCGGACTTGTGGAGGTCTACAATTTTTCTCCTGAGGTCTGATTTTCCCATGATATCAAGCAAAGAGGCACTGAAGTTTGAAGGTAGGCCTTGAAATACATCCACAGGTACACCTCCAATTGACTCAAGTTATGTCAATTAGCCTATCAGAATCTTTAAAGTTCCATGACATAATTTTCTGGAATTTTCCAAGATTTTTAAAGGCACAGTCAACTTAGTGTATGTAAACTTCTGACCCACTGGAATTGTGGTACAGTGAATTATAAGTGAAATAATCTGTCTGTAAACAAGTGTTGGAAAAATTAGTTGTGTCAAGCACAAAGTAKATGTCCTAACCGACTTGACAAAACTATAGTTTGTTAACTATAGTTAGTTCCGACTTCACCTGTAGTTGATCAGGTTGTTGATTGTGGCCTGTGAAATGTTTTCCCACTCCTCTTCAATGGATATTGGCGGGAACTGGAACACGCTTTCGTACATGTCGATCCAGAGCATCCCAAACATATTCAGTGGGTAACATGTCTGGTGATTATGCAGGCTATGAAATAACTGGGGCATTTCCAGCTTCCAGGAATTGTGTACAGATTCTTGCGACATGGGGCCCTGCATTATCATGCTGAAACATGAGATGATGGCGGTGGATGAATAGCATGACAATGGGCGTCAGGATTTCGTCATGGTATCTCTGTGCATCAAGTTTGCCATCGATAAAATGCAATAGTGTTTGTTGTCTGTAACTTATGCCTACCGATACCATAACCCCACTGCCACCATGTGGCACTCTGTTCATAACGTTGACATTAGCAAACTGCTCGCCAACACGATATCATATACGTTGTCTGCCGTCTGCCCGGTACAGTTGAAACCGGGATTCATCCGTGAAGAGCGCACTTCTCCAGCGTGCCAGTGGCCATGGAAGGTGAGCATTTGCCCACKGAAGTTGGTTATAATGTGAATCTGCAGTCAGGTCAAGACTCTGGTSAAGATGACGAGCAYGCAGTTGAGCTTCCCTGAGACGGTTTCTGACAGTTTGTGGAGAAACTGTTCAGTTGTGCAAACCCACAGTTTCCTCAGCTGTCCAGGTGGCTGGTTCTCTAAAATGACGTTGGCGGCAGCTTATGGTAGAGAAATTAACATTAAATTCTCTGGTAACAGCGGTGGACATGGTGGACATTCCTGCAGTCAGCATGCCAATTGCACCCTCCCTCAAAACTTGAGACATCTGTGGCATTGAGTTGTGACAAAACTGCACATTTCAAAGTGTCCTTTTTTGTCCCAAGTACAAGGTGCACCTGTGTAATGATCATGCTGTTTAATCAGCTGCTTGATATGCCACACCTGTCAGATGGATGGATTATATTGGCAAAGGAGAAATGCTCAYTGATAGGGATGTAAACAAATTTGTGCGCAAAATTTAAGAAAAAAATGCTTTTTTTGCATGTGGAACATTTCATATATATTTTTTCAGCTCAWGGCGACCAACACTTTACTGTTTATATTTTTGTTCAGTGTAATTTAAGTGTCCCGGATTTCCGTTTACTATGTTACGTCTACCGCTGAGTCCAGGTTGGTTCCACCCCTTTATGTTAATGTATTAATACATGCAAAATAACCTGGTGCATTTATGYAAATAACATTTTCTATATCTTAACACAAAATATGAAAAAAATACCAKATACCAGACAACAACAAAATGTATATATATATATGAGTGCATTCTAAGCAAAGAAAATTTACATTTAGAAATAAATTGAATTGCTGAATTCCCACCAAAATCCCTGAACTCAGTAAAATAGTTTATGTGCTATAATTCAGTCAATATCTGATGGATTATAAAAATTCTAACATTTTGGAGTATCTTCATCCATTTTCCAATGGTTGCGTTTATAAAAATTGCTTTTAAAACCTTTTAACAAATTTGATGACCATTGTTCAAGTTTCGACTGATTAACTGTTTAATCTAATGGTAATGTTGTGCACGTTGGCGCCAACCTTAACAGAAAGCTGTTAGGTGATTCGCAGGGGCGTCATGTACCCCCAAATCTGAGGGGGCACAAAGTATATGAAGATGGCTGGGGGGTAGTTGGAGAATTTTGTATTTTTCAAACACCTGAAACAGCTTTTTCCTGCAATCTAGAGCCATGATCTTTATGCTTAATTGAATGTAAAAAGATATGTCTTTGTCTGTATATCTGAGCATACCTCTTGAACTGTCTGTGTCCTCCTAACTGGTGGTTATTTTTTTTWAAGAAACTAAATATCCTTCTCTGCTAAAATCTGGGTAAAGGATTGAAAGGAATATTGAAAGGAGTCTTATTACGTACATTTAGTTATTGCTTGCTTTTCTAAAGTCTACCAACCATGCCAGTATGCATGCCAGCTAAGATAGTTAGCCAAGCTAGCTACTCTAACTTGATTGATAGCCTGAAATGGCTTCTTGGTAGCTAGTTGGGAGATAGGTTCCCAATCTGGTCTAGCTAAAGCCAACTTCTAATTTCGTATTTCTTCAGAGAAATACTACTAGCCACTTAGCAACTACTAGCCACAGGACAAATCTGAGGGGTTATAAGGCAGTTAACCCACTGTTCCTAGACTGTCATTGAAAATAAGAATTTGTTCTTAACTGRTTTGCCTAGTTAAATAAAGGTAAAACAACACAAAAGCCTCTGCCATACCCGTGTCATGATTTCATAGTGAAATGATGGTATAGTACCCCATGAGAGAAAATAGGTTTGTTCTTGAGACTGTTGGCATCATGTGTTTTGAGTGTTCAACTTCCTGTAGTTAACACTAAGGTAGCAAGCAAACAATGTAGATCTAAACACATTTCAGGTAGCTGTTCCTATCCCATCTTTAAAAGTCCACTGATCTTACAGAAGGTAGCCTAGAGGTTTAGAGCATTGGGCCAGTAACCGAAAGGTCACTGGTTCAAATCCCCGTGCCCACAAGGTGAAAAMCCGTCCGATGTGCCCTTGAGCAAGGCACGTAACCTTTATTGTTTATTTAAGTCACTCTGGATAAGAGCRTCTGCCAAATGACTAAAATGTAAAGTGGCGGGAGGCCACAATTTGACATGTTGGAGTTGCGGCCTTTCATTTCATCCATTCACTCTGTGCCATTGCATATACACAGAGCTGAATGAAGTATGCGGGCTATGATCAGCACAATCAAACAGTGATTGGCCCTTCATATTCAGATAAGACATTGCCTAGGAAATGAATGCGGTATCAATTGACATCTTTCTTTTCTCTCCACTGCATTCTWWTTTCTTTACCTGCTTTGTATTCCATTGTAGCTCTTTGACCATGCAGAGCCAAAATCCAATCTATCTTGTTTTCATTTGTACRCAAAGAAGTGTTCAAAGCACAGGAGGTTGGTGGCACCTTAATTGGGGAGGATAGGCTTGTGGTAATGGCTGGAGCGGAATATGTGAAATGATATCAAATACATCAAACACAAGGTTTCCAGGTGTTTGATGCCATTCCGTTTGCTCTGTTCCGGCCATTATTATGAACCGTCCTCCCCTCAGCAGCCTCCTGTGGTTCAAAAATATTAAAGGTACAGTATGAAAATGCATAGTTAGAACCAGATGATATTACCAGTGTTGTTATTGACTGTCTATAAAATGAAAAAACCTTTCCTAGAGGTTATCTATACATTATATCATCTTGCTTACTAACTCCGGTCTGTGTTAAAGGTGTTAGTGTTTTAGGTAGGTGTCTGTATTGCTAGGTACACTTCAGGAAATCAATTCAGTCAATCAAAGGCCAAAATAATTCAATCTTAAATCAATTCAGTCAATCAAAGGCCAAAATAATTCAATCTAGCTCTGTTGTTGTATGATTACTGACCATCATTTTTTCTTTGGGGAAAACATGCAGAATGACGTGCAGTTAATTAAAATAAATGTTGGGGAAATTATAATTGTGATTGAATTAGATTGTCAATCTGTTCACCACATTTTGAATATGAATTGTTTAGTGGGCAATAGCTCCCAATCAGTCTTGGACACTCTCTTTTCCCTCCTGGGTTGAGATGGAAACAAAACAACCGAAAGCATACATTAATTTGTGTTGTAAAGATTTAAGAACACCTATACCCTCATTCAATTAAAGGRCAATTTATTCCAAGGCAACAGAAAAGGTCCCCAGTACCACTAAGAGTATTGAAGTTCCTGGTTTGATTTTTTTCCCCTTTAAGGCTGAGAGAAAAGTCTTCCTGACTTGGATTCAAATGGCGTTATTGTGAGGCAATGGATCCATTTTATCGAAAAGCGCTGCATGTGTCACTCCAAATAATGAGGGGAATGACGAACTACTTTAAATCCTGTGTTCAGGATTTATCAAAGTTATCAGTGACAGCTCTTTAACTGGGACCTGTCTCTAGGAATCAATGATTGACAAACTTTTTTGTTCCCCACCATCTGGCTCTCTGTTAAAAACACCGTGGGGTCTGATTTGGAAAAAAGCAGCGATACAAATGTGTTTCCTAGTGTAAATGTGTACAGTGTGTGTTGCAGTTTTGGACAAAAACACGATCGTTGTATACATCATGACCTATGCATCTGAATAATGTGATTGTGATATCCTTCAACTTCTGATATTGATCTCAATAAGGTGTTTGTGGAAACATGGAAACGCAAATGCAATGCTCTTTTACAGTGGAAGTCGATTGTCCCAGAGGGAATGTCCATAGGGGGAGCAGCAGTGGGAAAAGTGAAGGAAACAATAATAAAAATGAATATACATATTTATAACTGTAACAATGATAAATATCCATTGGGGGGTGGTCCGGTTGGCAGCAGAGGGACAGGGGGAGCAGGTAGCTGCCTAGTGGTGTCTATTCAGCATCCTGATGGTCTGGGGATAGAAGCTATTGGCCAGTCTGACAGTTTTTGCCATGATGCTCCTATACTGCCAGCGTCTTTAAAATAAAATAAAAAATGCACCTTTATTTAACCAGGTAGGCCAGTTGAGAACAAGCTCTCATTTACAACTGCGACCCTGCCAAGATAAAGCAAAGCAGTGYGCCAAACCAACAACACAGAGTTACACATAAAAAAATGTACAGTSAATAACACAAAATAAAAAWTCTATGCATAGTGTGTGCTAATGTAGAAGAGTAGGGAGGTAAGGCAATAAATAGGCCATAGAGGCAAAATAATTACAATTCAGCATTAACACTGGAGTGATAGATGTGCAGATGATGATGTGCAAGTAGAAATACTGGGGAGCAAAAGAGCAAGAGGATAAGTAACAATATGGGGAGGAGGTAGTTGGGTGTGCTATTTACAGATTGGCTGTGTACAGGTACAGTGATCGGTAAACTGCTCTAACAGCTGATGCTTAAAGTTAGAGAGGGAGATATAAGACTCCAGCTTCAGTGATTTTTGCAATTCGTTCCAGTCATTGGCAGCAGAGAACTGGAAGGAAAGGCGGTCAAAGGAAGTGTTGGCTTTGGGGATGACCGGCTTKACCTAGCATAGACTTATAGATGACCTGGAGCCAGTGGGTTTGGCGACAAAAATGTAGTGAGGGCCAGCCAACGAGAGCATACAGGTCGCAGTGGTGGGAAGTATATAGGGCTTTGGTGACAAAATGGATGGCACTGTGATAGACTACATCCAGTTTGCTGAGTAGAGTGTTGGAGGCTATTTTGTTAAGGACCTCGCCCGAAGTCAAGGATCGGTAGGATAGTCAGTTTTACGTGGGTATGTTTGGCAGCATGAGTGAAGGAGGCTTTGTTGCGAAATAGGAAGCCAATTCTAGATTTTATTTTGGATTGGAGATGCTTACAGCCAATCTGTAAATAGGACACCCAACTACCTTATCCCCATATCTATAAGTCTATGCTAGGTAAAGCCGGTCATCCCCAAAGCCAACACTTCCTTTGACCGCCTTTCCTTCCAGTTTTCTGATGCCAATGACTGGAACGAATTGCAAAAATCACTGAAGCTTGAGTCTTATATCTCCCTCTCTAACTTTAAGCATCAGCTGTTAGAGCAGTTTACCGATCACTGTACCTATTAAGGTATCTTTACTTTTACTCAAGTATGACAATTGAGTACTTTTTCCACAACTGCCCACGACTGCTTGGCCTCACACATTTCCAACTCCATCATCAAGTTTGCTGACGACACAACAATAGTAGGCCTGATTACCAACAACGACGAGACGGCGTATTGACAGGAGGTAGGCACTCTGACGGCGTAGTGCCAGCTAAACAACCTCTTCCTCAACGTTTGCAAAACAAAGGAGCCAATTGTGGACTTCAGTAGGAAGCAGGCTGATTGCGCCCCCATCCTCATTAACGGGGCAGCCATGGAGACTGTCAAAAACCTCAAGTTTCTCGGCGTACACATCTCCGAGGAGCTGATATGGTCAAAGCACACGAACAATGTGGTCAAGAAGGTACGACAGCAACTTTTCAACCCCAGGAGGCTCAATAAATGTCACTGTAGGCTCCAGATGACTTTTGTGTGTCAGGAAAAATGTATGGAGTAAAAAGTACATATTATTTTTTAGGAATGTAGTGGAGTAAAAGTATAAGTTGTGAAAACTATAAAAGTTCAAGTACAGATCCCACGAAAAAAACAACTTTAGCAGTACTTTAAAGTATATTTACTTTAAAGTGTGCAGTGGTGATTGCATCATCCGTGGATCTGTCGGGGCGGTAGGCGAATTGGGGATGGTTGAGTGTGTCGAGGAGGAAGGAGGTGATGTGGTCTTTTACTAGCCTCTCAAAGCAATTCATGATGACGTAAATGAGTGCTACGGGTTGGGATTCATTCAGTTCAGTTACTTTCCATTTCTTGGGCACCGGGATGATAGTGGACATTTTGAAGCAGGCGGGGATAACGGCCTGAGCTAAACACGACGTGCTTCCATTTGTCTTTGAAAATAACACTAACTGTCAATTAAAAACTTTATAAACCACCTCTCCACACCTTTGTGACTGACTACATTTGGTTGAGGTTTCCCCAAAATACTAATGAAATCATCAAATGTCATAAAATGTAAAGTATTTCTTGTTTTGGTATGAAGGATGCACAAGGCATCTCTCACAACAGTCCTCATTAAAGGAGCTCTCGGCGAAATAGCGACGAAGCCTTCTTTTAACGCCATGAGACCATTGGAATATGTTTAATTTATCGAGCACAGAGAGATTCCTCGCTCTGACACAAGCAGCAGGGGGTCTGTAGAAGCGGGGCAGCATTGCGGCACAGCAAAGCTTTGAAAGTCTCTCCCTAAAGAAGTGCTGGATTGAAAAGCTAGGGCTAATAGGCTACGCCTGGCACGTTACAGCCATAGACAGGCAAAGTGATCCTGAATGTCTTGAACATTCATTTTTTAATTGCCCGGCTTCTTGTTAGATACAGTTGAAGTCGGAAGTTTACATACACTTAGGTTAGAGTCATTAAAACTMGTTTTTCAACCACTCCACAAATTACTTGTTAACAAACTATAGTTCTGACAAGTCGGTTAGGACATCTGCTTTGTGCATGACACAAGTAATTTTTCCAACACTTGTTTACAGACAGATTATTTCACTTATAATTCACTGTATCACAATTCCAGTGGGTCAGAAGTTTACATACACTAAGTTGACTGTGCCTTTAAACAGCTTGGAAAATTCCAGAAAATGATGTCATGGCTTTAGAAGCTTCTGATAGGCTAATTGACATCATCGGAGTGAATTGGAGGTGTACCTGTGGATGTATTTCAAGGCCTACCTTCAAACTCAGTGCCTCTTTGCTTGACATCATGGGAAAATCAAAAGAAATCAGCCAAGATCTCAGAAAAGAAATTGTAGACCTCCACAAGTCTGGTTCATCCTTGGGAGCAATTTCCAAATGCCTGAAGGTACCACGATCATCTGTAGAAACAATAGTACGCAAGTATAAACACCATGGGACCACGCAGCAGTCATAATGCTCAGGAAGGAGAGAGATGAACGTACTTTGGTGCGAAAAGTGAAAATCATTCCCAGAACAACATTAAAGGACCTTGTGAAGATGCTTGTGGAAACAGGTACAAAAGTTTCTATATCCACAGTAAAACGTGTCCTATATGAACATAACCTGAAAGGCCGCTCTGCAAGGAAGAAACCACTGCTCCACAACCACCATAAAAAAAGGCAGACTACGGTTTGCAACTGCACATGGGACAAAGATTGTACTTTTTGGAGAAATGTCCTCTGGTCTGATGAAACAAAAAYARAACTGTTTGGCCATAATGACCATCGTTATGTTTGGAGGATAAAGGGGTTGCTTGCAAGCTGAAGAACACCATCCAAACCRTGAAGCACAGGGGTGGCAGCATCATGTTGTGGGGGTGCTTTGCTGCAGGAGGGACTGGTGCACTTCACAAAATAGATGGCATCATGAGGAGGAAAATTATGTGGATATATTGAAGCAACATCTCAAGACATCAGTCAGGAAGTTAAAGCTTGGTCGCAAATGGGTCTTTCAAATGGACAATGACCCCAAGCACTCTTCCAAAGTTGTGGCAAAATGGCTTAAGGACAATAAAGTCAATGTATTGGAGTGGCCATCACAAAGCCCTGACCTCAATATTGTAGAAAATTTGTGGGCAGAACTGAAAAAGTGTGTGCGATCAAGGAGGACTACCAACCTGACTCAGTTACACCAGCTCTGTCAAGAGCAATGGACCAAAATTCACCCAACTTATTGTGGGAAGCTTGTGGAAGGCTAYCCGAAACGTTTGACTCAAGTTAAACAATTTAAAGGCAATGCTACCAAATACTAATTGAGTGTGTGTAAACTTCTGACCCACTAGGAATGTGGTGAAAGAAATAAAAGCTGAAATAAATCATTCCCTCTACTATTATTCTGACATTTCACGATCTTAAAATAAAGTGGTGATTCTAACTGACCTAAGACAGGGCATTTTTACTAGGATTAAATGTTAGGAACTGTGAAAAACTTAGTTTAAATGTATTTGGCTAATGTGTATGTAAACTTCCGATTTCAACTGTACATGTCGTTACATGATAGCAACATATGTTTGCTTGTGAAACGATCCTATACTGAAATAATTTTCCTAAGGATCACTCTTAAGTCTTGGTGGAAAATGGTCGCCATTAATAACTCAGTGCTGTGACCCTCTATGCAACCCCCCGTCGAGAAACACATGTGTTCTCTTTCTGTTCATATGCTCAAGGTGACTAATTAGCAAAGGTCCAGACTGTATCAAACCATCAGTGTCGCAATAGATAGTCACATGAAAAAACACAGTATAACATAAATTACAAGTCTACACTTCAATAAAATCCAGAGACAAAGCACCATAATGATGACCAAGTCTAAGGATGTGTTTTTAAAAGCTTGTCTTCGTAAAATATATATGGTGTTGAAGTAGTTTGATGTACATGTACCGATGTCGACTTTTCTACTAATGAGAAACGCATCTTAGAAGAATGTCTCCAGAGAGGCAAGACTCATTTACAAGATGTACACATAAACAAATGGTTAACTGAAACAACAGTGATTTTGTCTTGGTAATTGTTAGTCTGAGAGTTAGCAAAGTTTTAATGAGCATTCCCAGTACACAATGTTGGATATGAAAAGGGCTGGTTACGATTTTTGAAAACTCTTATTTACTGTAACAAAACGAGCAGCTATGGTAACTCAAGACATCATGACCATTCTCCTGGCAGTTATGCTCTTACCTCAGCTGAAATGTGTAATGCATACAAACATTTTAAGGACATTGTTATCAACATTTCTGAATATGTGATCATAGCAATTACATTGACATAATGTCAAACAGATGCTACACCTGCTCAATTGAAATTTGAAACATGTTATATCCTTAGATTGTGCAGCATTGTTATGTTCACAAACATAAAATTGCTGCGTACAGAATCATGGGAAATTGGACTAATGGGAAATTGTTGCAGGGACGGACTGGCCTTAGGTCAATTCTGGCAAATGCCATATAGGCTAGTCCATCTTCAGCCCAGTGTGCTGGTCCATCCTTAGCTCAGGGGCCCTGTAATAGTTTTTGGTGCGCAAATTGATAATTATTTGGCAACAATGTCGGCCTGTGTGGGGGCCTTGAGGAAAACAAATGGACTGTTGTGTTAGAAATGCCCGGACTGATTTCTGGTCCCAGTCTGTCCCTGAATTGATGCATCCACACACAGACCATGACATCAGCTGCTGATTGGAGCCAACAAGTACTGAAATGTACGTCTTGTTGAACCCTTGTCACCGACTTGGGTAACAAGTGAATGGAAATTGGTTTTACCTGAGTCAGGTAATCATTACTAAACAAATCTGCTCCGAGGCCAAGGATATACGTGGGATATATATATATACTGTATATATATATATATATAGAGAGAGAGAGAGAGATTTCATTTATGTAATGAAAGGCAATGCGCTTATTGATTTTCCAGGTTACTGTTCTACATTAAAATTATGAGTTTTCAATTGGGCCTCTGTTAATGGTGAGCTGTCAACAATTACTATCATTCATTGTTTTTTTGTTTTATACCAGGAAACATAGCATACCACCCTGCATCCTACTGCTGCCTTGCCTCTGAAGCTAAGCAGGGTTGGGACCAGATGCTGTTGGAAGTGGTGTTGAAGGGCCAGTAGGAGTTCCCCAGGGCATTGATTGGGGACATAGGGTGAAGGATGCTGTCTTTCGGATGGGACGTTAAACAGGTGTCCTGACTCTCTGTGGTCACTAAAGATCCCATGGCACTTATTGTAAGAGTTGGGGTGTTAACCCCAGTGTCCTGGCTAAATTCCCAAACCCCAGCTTCCAATTGGCTCATTCATCTCCCCTGTAACTTTTCCCCACGTTGTTGCTGTCAATGARAATGTGTTCCCAGTCAAATTACCTGGTAAAATAAAAAACATACAGGATGTAAATTACTTTAATGAGTGATTGAATAATTATGAGAATGATGAACATTTAGCATCCCCAGATGGCAAATTTTGGCATTTTTACTTACATCACCACTATTACTCATCATCCTTCTCATCATTATCATCTTAAAAACAACTGCTATGATTATCTTCATCAKAATCAAAACCCCTACTAACATCATGATCATCATCATCACCAAAACTATCGCTATCCCTTCGATATCACTATCAATAGCATCATCATCGTCATCGTCAAACATTACCACAATAATTATTAATTTCCCCATGGTTAAAGACAATGTTCATTATTCCAATAACAGATGGACCCTGTTAACTGCACACGTCTGGTGAGTGTTGAAGTGTCAGCTTCAGCATGGGAAACAGCTGGGAGGACATGGCCTGTGTTTTGCAGCTGGTCTGCACTCTTCAATTATTCAGGCCTCAAAGCTGTCTCGTAGCAGGCTGCCTCAAGCTCTCTGGCCCCTTATAGCCCTAATAGCCTTCCTTTTATACTTTGGTTTGAGTTTGAGTTTCACCGGCCAGGACACATTGTAAATGGACTCCTCACAGCGGTGTTATTGCGTAATATCAACGCCTCAACTGTTTGACACTAGAGAACAAAACACTGATGTAACCTAACCTTGTTCTTAAAAAAAAAAAATATTGTGCCGTCTTCCTCCCAATTGAAGTAATTTACTTCCACGAATTGAAGATATTAGTCTATTTATAGCAGACTTTTCTTTGTCTTTTTTTAACCCAAAATATCTTTATTAATTATTGACTCGTGCCCTGAAGGAAAGTGGCTAAAGACCCTCTCTCTTTTTCCTCTCTGAGCCTCCCTTGAAGAAAGAAATGGTTATTTGATTGAGCGTGGCATGCTGGTAAGATGAAAGCCTAATTATCTCTTAGAAAACGAGTTTTAATTAGGAGTCTGACGCCAAATCGACGCGCTGAGAATTTGTACTTTGTGATGGATAGTGTGTGCATCTCCTTAGTGACTACAGATAGAATAATCTGGGGGATAGAGGTGGGGGGGAGACTCTGAGGGTGATGCCAGACGAAAAGGGCGAACAAAGTGCAATACCATGATTCATGGTGTAGGTCAGAGAGAGAGAGAAGGAAGGGAAAGTGAGAGAGAGAGAGAGAAAGAGAGAGAGAAAGGGGGAAGAGCCCACGAGCGACTGAGTGACCATGACGGGTCCCATTCCAGTACAGCAGATTGGTTATCCCCTATTCACACTTCCCTCTACTCTGCTTTTACCTCCCCTCTCATCTCAGCAGGAGGTCGCACAGTCGTCATCTCCTCTTCCCCCAACTCTCAGGCTGCTTCGCAGATAGCATGCAAAATACATAATCAGTAGATAATCAGTCAACGGCTGTGTTTTGAGGAGGTGGGGTGGCACTTTGTGGTGGGTGGAATGTGTTGCGTTGGAACACAGTTTCATCATGCAAAAATACATAAAGTGGGGTCCAGATTTATTGGATCTTTCGATATAGATGAGCAAAAAAGACTGTACAAAATAAATAATCCAAATACTTAGCTATATTGTATGCTAAACATTTTTTTTTATACCAATACAATTGCTCAGAGAAAGAGATTTTGTTAAACAAGTAACACAACAAATCTAAAAAAAGATTGGATCCCCAGTTTTCAATATTCCAGCACCCTCCCCTTGCAAGGATAACGAMACTGAGCCTTTTCCTAAAATGTTATGAGATTGGATAACACATTGGGAGGGCTCTTAGACCATTCCTCCATACATAATCTTTCCAGATCCTTGACACTCTTCATCTGTTCTTATGGACTGCCCTCTTAAATTCAAATCACAGCTTTTAAGTCCAGAGATGAGATGACCATTGCAAAATGTTGATTTTGAAGTCAATGAACCATTTCTTTGTGGATTTTGATGTGTGTTTAGGATTATTGTCTTGCTGGAAGATTCACGTGCGGCCACATTTCAGGCTCCTGGCAGAGGCAACTAGGTCTTTGGATATAATGTCCTGGTACTTGGTTCATGATGCCACTGACAAGGGCCTCAGGACCAGTGGAAGCAAAATAGCTCAATAACATCAAAGATCCACCACCATATTTTACAGTAGGGAATAACATATTTTCTGCATATGCACCGCCTGGATTGGAACCGGTGCTATAGTCAGAGGACTGGTGCTAACAGTATTTTTTGGGGTCATCTTTATCAAGGGATCCAATAATTCTGGACCCCATTGTATATGTATATGTTATGTTCCCGTGGTGTATGTCACAACAGCTATGTATGCAAATTAATCCCAGAACAGACCATAATTTTAAATACGATTATGTCTATGCTAACTCGATTATGAGTTGCCAAATGTAGGCTACTGGAGGTGTGCTTTGGCATTTGAATGCCATCATAACAAAAACCTTCTTTTTTTTTTTTTTACAAATTCAACCTCTTTTCTACAGAAATGAACATATGTTGATTCACACAGTTCCTGAGAAATATCTGTACCCAAAAGACTGTGCAAGTGAATGGTCTGAAATCAATTAGGCTGCTGTGTTTATTGCGTGACTATAATTATTTGATGATTCCCATCCGAAACCAACTAATTCATCCAACTTTGGCTTTAGTCTTCTACACTGTATCAGTCAGTACCATGTGAATTGCACTGTCATGTACTGTGTGTATTTATTATACTGTTYAATCCGTATGTCACTATCTTAAGTTCCCCTGAGGACAACAAAATGATTATTGTAGACAAAAAAGAAAGAGAACCTCCGCTAGGATAGAATAAAGGTCTTTGTAGATCGAAGGTGATCTTTGGCAAGGGGGTTATTTGATCATGAAAAAAACAACAAGGACTAAGGCACCGTGTAGAATTAATTCGAGAGCATGGGACCATAAGGTTTTATCTGCATTTTTGTCAGAATGTAGTTATTGCCATAGCCTTGTTCTGTTCAATGTTCTCTACATACAGTTTAAAGTACTCTAAATACCCTAATTCATGCTGTTAAGTTCAAAATAATACAATCAAAAAATTGCTGACACCATACAAACCAATGAGGTTCGGGAACATTAAAGCCAATTATCTCAGAATCATCTTCTTGCAACTAGAACCTAATTTTCCCAAGCTCTCAAATTGTTTGTTTTGTAGTGGTTAGTCCAAAAACTTGTGTTTATGTTTTACTTTTGTAATTTCTCAATATCCACAAGTAAATACATACAGTTGAAGTCGGAAGTTTACATACACCTAAGCCAAATACATTGAAACTACTTTTTTTCACAATTCCTGACATTTAATCCTAGTAGAAATTCCCTGTCTTAGGTCAGTTAGAATCACCACTTATTTTAATAATCGTGAAATGTCAAAATAATAGTGAGGAATGATTATTATTTCAGCTTTTATTTCTTTCACACATTCCTAGTGGTCAGAAGTTTACAACACCTCAATTAGTATTTGGTAGCATTGCCTTTAAATTGTTTAACTTGGGTCAACGTTTCGGGTAGCCTTCCACAAGCTTCCCACAATATTGGGTGAATTTTGGCCATTCCTCTGAACAGAGCTGGTGTAACTGAGTCAGGTTGTAGCCTCCTTGCTCCACACACTTTTTCAGTTTTGCACACAATTTTCTAATATTGAGGTCAGGGCTTTGGATGGCCACTCCAATACCTTTGAACATTTTGCCACAACTTTGGAAGTATGCTTGGGTCATTGTCCATTTGGAAGAACCCATTTGCGACCAAGCTTTAACTTCCTGACTGATGCCTTGAGATGTTGCTTCAATATATCCACATATTTTCCCTACTCATGATGCCATCTATTTTGTGAAGTGCACCAGTCCCTCCTGCAGCAAAGCACCCCCACAACATGATGCTGCCACCCCCGTGCTTCCCGGTTGGGATGGTGTTCTTCAGCTTGCAAGCATCCCCCTTTATCCTCCAAACATAACGATGGAGGACTATGGCCAAACAGTTCTTTTTCTGTTTCATCAGACCAGAGGACATTTCCCCCCAAAAGTACGATATTTGTCCCAATGTGCAGTTGCAAACCGTAGTCTGGCTTTTTTATGGCGGTTTTGGAGCAGTGGCTTCTTCCTTGCTGAGCGGCCTTTCAGGTTATGTCAATATAGGACTCGTTTTACTGTGGATATAGATACTTTTGTACCTGTTTCCTCCAGCATCTTCACAAGGTCCTTTGCTGTTGTTCTGGGATTGATTTTCACTTTTCGCACCAAAGTACGTTCATCTCTAGGAGACAGAACGCGCCTCCTTCCTGAGCGGTATGACGGCTGCGTGGTCCCATTATGTTTACACTTGCGTACTATTGTTTATACAGGCGTTTGGAAATTGCTCCCAATGATGAAACAGACTTGTGGAGGTCTACAATTTTTTTTCTGAGGTCTTGGCTGATTTCTTTTAGATTTTCCCATGATGTCAAGCAAAGAGGCACTAAGTTTGAAGGTAGGTCTTAAAATACATCCTCATGTACACCGCCAATTGACTCAAATTATGTCAATTAGCCTATCAGAAACTTCTAAAGCCATGACATCCTTTTTCAGGATTTTTCCAAGCTGTTTAAAGGCACAGTCAACTTAGTGTATTTAAACTTCTGACCCACTGGAATTGTGATACAGTAAAATATAAGTGAATATAAGTGAAATATAAGTGAATATTTGTATTACAGTGAAATATAAGTGAAGTATAAGTGAATATAAGTGATAAGTGAAATAATCTGTCTGTAAATAATTGTTGAAAAATGTACTTGTGTCATGCACAAAGTTGATGTCCTAACCGACTTGCCAAAACTATAGTTTGTTAACAAGACATTTGTGGAGTGGTTGAAAAATGAGTTTTAATGACTCCAACCTAAGTGTATGTMAACTTCCAACTTCAACTGTACACACACGGAGAGAGATACTTCAAACGAGACCAAGGCACATCATGAATAAACTGGTAGTCAAAACAAAATTCAACTGAGAAATAAATAAATTAAAAGAGGATACCTTGGTTCCAACTAGGGACATGGTCAGCATATAATTTTCGGCACTATTATGTACAGCATAAAAAAGTCWGCCATTTCATGTCCCATTTCTTCCCTTTGCAGTGAAATGGATGACATTCAGCTTCTGCTTTGTCACACTGCCATGGCTCATAACTTCAGATGGCCTCTTGACAAATTAACCTACGGCCGGAGATTCACTCAGCCTTGTCACTCCTATGAATTTATCATGAGTAACGTCATTCACTCTAGGGACAGATTTGCTTTACCATTCGCCTCAACAATTGGGGCGGCAGGGTAGCCTAGTGGTTAGAGCGTTGGACTAGTAACCAGAAGGGTATGCAAAGTTTCACAAAAGCATAACACTCATGTTTCTTTCTTTAACAAACACATAGGTTTTTCGACATTGTGTGGGACTGGAAAAATAATTTTTGGAAAGACTTGTCAATGTAGACTTTATAATACATTATAAGCACATTTACACCAGCTTATGAGCACTCAAATGAGCTTAGAGCAACCAATCTAAGAGTTGATTTGAAGTTTGACCCAGTGTTTTCCTTCCTCAACTGAGGATGTGAAGATTGTTTTTTATTTACCTTTATTTAGCTAGGCAAGTCGGTTAAGAACAAATTCTTATTTTCAATGACGGCCTAGGAACAGTGGGTTAACTGCCTTGTTCAGGGGCAGAACAACAGATTTTTACCTTGTCAGATCGGGGATTCGATTTTGCAATCTTTTGTATAATAGCAGTGGTAGTAATAGTAGTAAAAACWAATTATAATATGGATATAGCCTATTATCAGTAGTAGTAGCCATTTATCTTAGGAGCAAGGTCATCCTTGCCACCCTGCATACCACTGCTGGCTTGCTTCTGAAGCTAAGCAGGGTTGGTCCTGGTCAGTCCCTGGATGGGAGACCAGGTGCTGCTGGAAGTGGTGTTGGAGGGCCAGTAGGAGGCACTCTTTCCTCTGGTCTAAACAAAGATCCCAATGCCCCAGGGCAGTGATTGGGGACACTGCTCTGTGTAGGGTGCCGTCTTTCGGATGGGACGTTAAACGGGTGTCCTGACTCTCTGAGGTCATTAAAGATCCCATGGCACTTATTGTAAGAGTAGGGGTGTTAACCCCGGTGTCCTGGCTAAATTCCCAATCTGGCCCTCAACCATCACGGTCACCTAATAATCCCCAGTTTACAATTGGCTCATTCATCCCCCTCCTCTCCCCTGTAACTATTCCCCAGGTCGTTGCTGCAAATGAGAACGTGTTCTCAGTCAACTTACCTGGTAAAATAACAGTAATAAAAAAATCCATTGGATTTACTTGGGCCATGGTGATAGCTTTAGGCATGCTATGTTATATTAATATTACTGTGTATGATCATATATTCCTTATAGCAGGGCATGTAAACACTTAGTGTTACATTTTGTATCACTTAATGATGATTGTAATCAATATTCTAAGCATAGAATCAAGTAAATGTCCTTTATGGGAGGAGTTAAGTTCCGCAAGAATGATCTGTTGTAGAATATAGCCTCAAATCACAGGGAGAGTCACACAATTAGTAGAAATGTAAAGAAATCAGTACGGACAAATCACTGTAGCCTACAGTATATCACAGAGCAATTTCATAGCAAAAAAAGATCTATGCATTCAAAAATATATCTTGTTATCTCCCTAAACAATGAATTATGCACTAATATGCTAGATGGTAAGAAGCCTACTAGAATACATGACTCAACCCTCCAATCATTTATCGCTTGGAACAATGTTTAATTGCCATGGGAGAACAATTTCAAGTCAATTATATCAACTCCCCGCTGCTCCTGTCCTCTGTAGTGCTCCACCAAGTAGCCATGTGAGGCTCCTCTCATCTTGAAAAGATATGGAGGTAATTATTTTCTTAATTGCAAACTTAATTTACTAAGTCTTACTTTATGCTTCCACTGGGCGGTATAAGATGGTGGCCCATCCTCCATTTTGTAGGTCAGTCTCCAATGCTCAACAGACAGACAAACTGTACAAAACAGCTGTTACGGTGATTGACAGCTTGTCTTTTGCTCTGGAGTGGCTAGTCATTACATGGGGGTGGTTAGGCCTATGTGCAAAGAGGCATTGCTCATAAAACTTTCATAACTTTCAAATTCTTTGATATGTTTACTTCTGTGCATTACCGTATATAATTTGTCTGGGACACTAATAAAGTTGAGTAGCACTTATGTGGATCCGTCTGTTGATTGACTGAGCTCAAGTATATTATTTAGTATTGGTCAACTGTGAAGGAACCCAMTTATTTGAATGATTGAAGAATGTGAGGTACATGTACAGTAATTACTCCTAGTTTTGTTGTTGGCTTACTGAATTCTGCCGTCGAGCTTGGTCTCAATTATTGTAGCCTTCAAATCCCTTTATGGTTTCAATTGTCRTTGCTTTTTTCTTCTCGTTAGATCAAGCTGTCACGTTGTTTCATTCAGGCAACAGCCACATAGTGGACCTGAAGGCTTGATGAGGATGGCGGAGGTGGTGATGGGACCGCAGACTGCACCATGAAAAGTTCAAAGACCTCAAGCTGCAGCAAATGAGGGTACGTTTAAGGTGTGTGTGAGTGAGGAAGAGGACATGTGTGTGTGCGTGTGCACACGTGATGCATCATCCACTGCAGTTTTACTGAGTTACAGCATTGTTTATGTGGATCCGTCTGACACTATAATGAGCATTACTTGATTGAATGTAAAGTATCATGCAGTCATGTTGTCAGTGGTGGAAAAAGTATTCAATTCTAAAACTTGAGTAAAAGTAAAGATACCTTAATAGAAAAAGAGAAAGTCAACCAGTAAAATACTACTTGAGTAAAAGTCGAAAAGTATTTGGTTTTAAATATACTTTTACTATCAAAAGTAAATGTAGTTGCTAAAATATACTTAAGTATCAAAAGTAAAAGTAAAAGGATGAATAATTTAAAATTCCTTATTTTAAGCAAACCAGACGGCACAATTTTTTATTTMTTTTTATTTACGGATAACAAAGGTATTTGTGTTTAGTGAGTCCGCCAGATCAGAGGCATTAGGGATGACCAGGGATGTGATAAGTGTGCGAATTGGGCCCTTTTCTGTCCTGCTAAACATTCAAAATGTAACAAGTWCTTTTGTATGGAGTAAAAAGTACATCATTTTCTTTAGGAATGTAGTGAAGTAAAAGTTGTCAAAAATATAAATAATAAAGTAATGTACAGATACCAAAAAATCTACTTAAGTTGTCACATGATCTGTTTCACCTGTCCTTGTGCTTGTCTCCTYCCCCTCCAGGTGTCACCCATCTTCCCCATTATCCCCTGGGTATTTATACCTGTGTTTTCTGTCTGTCTGTGCCAGTTCGTCTTGTTTTGTCAAGTCAACCAGTGTGTTTCTCCGTGCGCCTGCTTTTTCCTCTTCTCTGTTTTTACTAGTCCTCCCGGTTTTGACCCTTGCCTGCCTTGACTCTGTACCTGCCTGCCTGACCATACTGCCTGCCCTGACCTCGAGCCTGCCTGCCACTCTGTACCTCCTGGACTCTGACCTTGTTATGATATTTTGCCTGTCCACGACMATTCTCTTGCCTGCCCCTTGGATTATAATAAATATCAGAGACTCTAACCATCTGCCTCCCGTGTCTGCATCTGGGTCTCGCCCTGTGCCCTTATATAAGTAATACTTTAAAGTACTTTACACCACTGAATGTTGTATGTAGCAAGATATTGCATCAACATTTCATTTAACCCAGGGGATGTTGTCTCGGGGTGCCGTGGGATAAAAAAGAGAGACTGAGAGAGAAGATTTTCAGAGATCTGAGGGGTGCTAAACTGATATAAATTGTGTTTGTAGACGGCAGAAACCCCATGTCCATAGAGTTTGTAGGTATTAGGGAGGGAAACTGTCTGTTCACTGTTGAAATTTGATTACAGTACGTGAAGAATAAGCCTGGGCAAATATTATTTCAATAGCGTGTTACATGTCTCTCATAAGTTCTCTTTGATATTGGTAAAAACAAGTCTGGTAAATGATCCCTGTGCAAAAAGTTGTGCTCAGAATTAACAACAATCATATATTTTGTCCTATTTATTCAAGCTAATGTATAAATAGGACTGGTATGGCAGTTCCTTATAACCACTCACAATTGTCCCCATAACGTCCAAATGGGGGCTCATATTCAAACAGTAACACCAATGGAATTGAACAGTTGGCTGTACAAAGCAAAGGGCAGGGGTTGCTTTCCCACAAGTAAGAAGCAGGACAACACAGTGAATATGGCATGACTGTTTTGATCCTCTTTCAAAGTTGTTTAGATTCTTGGTCATGCATGAGGCGCGATATTGGAAACGGCAAGCTAATTTGACTTGAAATATTGTGACTTTAGATACTTGTGTTTGGTTATAAGATCCCTTATCTTACTGCTTCAGCGCGGTGACTTTGCCCTCCTGTTTGCCTGTCTGTCTGTCAGCAGAGAGAGAGGAAGTTGTATGAGTGGATTTAGATTGCATTTCCTGTCCCTTGTTGTTATTTYGGGGGCGAATAACAGATTGCTCCTCCACTCACAGGCAGCAGTAGAAATCACTCTGTGTGTAATCAATCCTTTAGAAAAAAGTCAGTGTGCCCGCTGCTGGACTCAAAATCTAATAAACGTGACATTAGGGATGCGGGTATCATTCACTTGATGAATTACAGAATGTATAACGATTATGGAAATCATCATCGACTGATCATCCTTCTCAATTTATTTGTGCTCAGCGCCACTTTGGCCCCGGACTAAAATGTTATCATGTCATGAGTGTGCAGCATGTTGTCAATGCTGGCCGTGGCCTTACAGCAGTGGGTCTCTTTAGCTCTGGTGTACGTCACGTCATCCATCCATTCAACAATGGAGTGGACTGTGGAAATGCTAATTGGTCAATTGACTGGTCTGCGTGTCCATTGGCCAATGAAAGTGCCAGGCCTCGATTATGCACTTGGGACACTTGCCATGAATACAATTGCTTCAATATGATATTATGAGACAATTTACAAGCTATTTCCATGTGTGCACAACCTTTAATGTGTATGCAAATGTGTAAAAGGGGGCTTGTTAGCCTTGTGTGAGTATATATGTGTTATGCAGTGGTGGAAAAAGTACTCAATTGTCATACTCGAGTAAAAGTAAAGATACTTTAATAAAATGACTAAAGTTAGTCACCCAGTGAAATACTACTTGAGTAAAAGTCTAAAAGTATTTGGTTTTAAATATACTTGAGTATCAAAAGTAAACGTAATTGCTAARAAATACTTATCAAAAGTTAAAGTATTAATCATTTCAAATTCCTTATATTAAGCAARCCAGATGGCACAATGTTATTCTTTTTATAAAATACAGATAGCCACCACTGGTGCAATCATAATACACGAACGAGAAAGTGATCAAAACATTTAGGCCATCCTGTCCACACGGTGGGATAGAATCCCCGAGTTGTGAATACATTAGAATATGATTAAACCCATGACATCCATCATTTGCACCACACTATGGTACATTTTGGTAAGCAATAAATCCCCGTTATGTCAATAGAGCTCACTAGACTTCCATTTATGAAAATTGCATGGAATATGAAGATTCGCAAAGGACCAGACTCAATGAATGCTGTGTGATAGAGCCTCTGGAGAGTTTCCAATCGCTGCTGCAGGAATGTCGGATCATAATGGAGAACATATCTCTTCATTAACTGGGGCTAGGAGGAGTACAGTACAGCGCCGTATGGTTCAGGCACTGATATATGGGTCTCTCTCCATTATGTTGCCTCTGCACATTCAGCACACAGTAGTGTATCTCGTACATGTGTAAAAACAAGTTCCATTTCTTGGTAGAGCAAAGGTGTGTGGCAGAATGATGGTTTTATGTAAATGCTGCATTCCAAATACTTTGCATTATCTTGAGAAAAAAAGAACAGTTATATTAGGTGTTGTTAACGTTTTGGTGAGTGTGACTGTTACAATTTACTATTATAAACACTCCATGAATTTGGCATGTCAGAAATCACTTGGTTCTCTCGCAAATCAACATGTACACATTCAAAATGATATTCAGTAATCTTTCTAGCTGAGTTAATGTCAATACTCGCTAGTCACCCAGATTTTAAACACAGCAATGTACTGTGGGCTACATGAAGCTGTGACATTTATTTCAAGTGACATCTTTCAATTGACACTTCTTTCCAAATCCTATTTTGTGCAACAATGAGCCCTTCAAAGTCACATTTAGGTAAATCAAATCAATAAAAATGTTATTGGTCACATACACATGTTTAGCAGATGTTATTGCAGGTGTAGTGAAATGCTTGTGTTTCTAGCTCCGACAGTGCAGTAATGTCTAACAATTTCACAACAATACACCCAAATGTAAAGTAAAGGAATGTAATTAAGAATATATAAATATTTGGATGAGCGATGTCGGAGCGGCATAGACTAAAATACAGTATAATAGAATACAGTGTATACATATGAGATGAGTAATGCAAAATATGTAAACATTATTAAAGTGACTAGTGATTTCAAGTCTATCTATATAGGGCCGCAACTTCTAAGGTGCTAGTGATGCCTATTTAACAGTCTGATGGCCTTGAGATAGAAGTTGTTTTTCAGTCTCTCGGTCCCAGCTTTGATGCACTTGTACTGACCTCGCTTTCTGGATGATAGCGGGGTGAACAGGCAGTGGCTCGGGTCGTTGTTGTCCTTGATGATACTACCGTGATTGATGATGATGACAGCAGTCAAATATATTTCTGCTCCTGTGACTGATTGTACATCCTTAAATGGGAGAATGGTCAGTCATTGGTACATGCGAACCTGTCAGTCAAAGGCAAGCTTACAAGCCATCCATCATTCAAACTGGTCAACGTAACTAATTTCTGATGTCAGGTGGTGTTTGTATGGAGGTTGTTTTTCAGTTGTGTTTGCCCTTGTTGGTATTTGTCCCTTGGATTTTACTTGGATGACTTTTCATKTTTCCAATATACCTCCTTGTTTTTGTTTCATATTTTATTTCCTTTTCACCACCCCAATTAACTGTGTAATTCTTTATCTGCAAAGTGAACAACTTAATTGCATGAAATTAAATCATGAACTATTCCTTGTCATTTCATGGTGTATTGATTAGTTAAAAGGGCAAGTCTGACTCAAAAGGTTTAAAACCCCTACATCTTTCAAACTAGGTTCCAACACAGGTCAGTGACGTAACATGTGAGGCTTTTCCCTCGGGCAAAATTGAAATCCCTTCTGTATAACCAAAGGGGAAAGTGTTTTTTTGTCTCTTCTGAATGAATTCATTTCCACATGAAAGGAGATGTTCTGTCCAATCCTTTTATACAGTTCCATTTAATTGTGGAGCACAATACTGTATCAACAAAAGGCTATATCCAATACATTGTGTGGATAACACACTGTACATACAGTATAGTGATCATAGCCATTGATACTCTTATGTAGCTATCCATGTAACTGACAAAAGAAGCCATTATTCTGAACATACAGATACCCTCAGTGTTTGATTCCACAGTGGCAAATTCCCAGACAGAGGAGGAAAAGTGAATTAATAATTTTTCAATGTTGCTTTATAATGTCCAGAAGTAACTCCACTGTCCCTATGGCTTGGCCCATTTGTTTTCTCTGGTGAGTCAGTGCATCTGTAACACACATGGAGTCTTGGAGATTTTTTMAAATGTATGTATGAAGATTCTAGTTTATATTTTGAATATGCATATAAATGCAGGGTCAGCTGCAGAAGCAACATAAAATAGTACAGTAAGTTGGTATACTTAAAAAGTAATATACGGTGGGCACTGGGAAGAGTTTGCGCTTTTAGGAGTATTCCATTGGTTCAATTATGTACAATAATAAATAATGCATTATGATTAAAAGCGTGAAAATTATAATTTGAGCTCATGACACGTGTCAAGTTTGTTCATCACTGCACTACATCGTCCATGTACTGTATGTGGATATGACTATTATCTCCAATAGAGGGCATAGTAGACTGTATGGACATGTTAGTGCTTATGGCTGTAGTAGAGAAACCCAATACTTCCAGTAGTTCTTAGTTTATAGGTTCACCCATGACTCTGTGGCTGCACACGACTCTAACACCAACTGAAAGATTAGTGGAATCTGTGTGGGTAGCTGGACAGGTAGGATGACTGACAGTGAAGCTGAACAGCTGGTCACGTGTCAGGTGACTGAGGCAGGAATTCCTTTAACCATAAAGTGGTATATTTACTGAGTAGTCTGTGCTGCATAACAAAGGAAACAAAATAACATGTATCCAATCAAATTCATAATCACAAAGATAAAATCATAACAAACATTCATTATTAACATATTTAGGGAATTCAACAATCCAGTTCATTAAGAAGTCGATAGTAATCATCCGTGAGTCATTTAGGCTCGTGTCATGACGTTKGGTTGGGGGTAGGTTTACGACAGTCATAAATACCTCTTTCCCCCTTTTTCTCTCTCCCCACTATAACTGATGTGACATAAGGAAACCCATGGRTTAACATAGAGATTCTGGGTAACATCAGAAGTTGGGGGAAATGAACTATATTCTGGTAATCCAACCAACTGTACATATGCGGTGGTACTTAAGGTATATTATGTCAGTTCGGTTGCCCTCTGACACATTCTCATCAATGAGTAGAATGACATAAACGCTACTGTGAAAAGTCTAAACGCAGAGGTATCGGATTCACATGGAATTGTTTTTAATTCAAATGTTTGAATATGACATTGTTTGTGAAGAGGTGAAATGTAATTTTACCTTCCAAATGAGAGATCTGTGTTTTCATAAATTTGGCTTCTGCTCAACCAGGGGCCCGCCCCTGTGAAGAGACCTGGGTAATAAACCTTTCAGACACACCCCTCTCCTCCACTATAAAAGCCATTTTCCCAGAGATAACTTCCTGTTCCGGGCACATTTTGGATGATGATCCGATGTCAAGATGGTTCAGACAATAACTACAGAACTAGGCCAACATCAGCATGGACTTTGATTGTGAATGGTATGAACTTTGAACTCGTGTTCACTACAGAAGTGATATCTCCTAGCCGTTGAGTTGGCAACAGCTGCTACAAACGCAGGTTAGGAAGGACAGTCCGAGTATCCCGTCTTCCACACACAACGGTACTACAAAGTATCCCGTGACTACCAGAGACCAGAGACATCCTCCAAAGGACAGAGGACTCGGGTTGGCATACGGTCTTCCATCTACCACCAACCTACTGAAGCGCAGCTCAGAGTAAATATGTATTGCATTTTCTTTCTTAAATGGGCGGTAATTTAGATGCACCAAATACTGATTTACGAGAGCACAGCTCGCCTATGTTCCGAATCTCCCGCTCTTTCACTAAAATCCCGCCCCTTCCCTTTGTGTAACAAGCTGTCATATCTATTCCGCCCGCTAGGGACGTTTCTGTATGACGTAATTTGTGATCAAGTTATGATTTAATTGTATATGTGTGATTCTGTGTGATTAGTTAGGTATTTAGTAAATAAATAATTAAACCCAATTTTGTATTGCTGATTCAACTTGTTAGCCAGGATTCTTGCAGACAATCAAGGACTTACAACTTTCAGATGAGACTGAATAAAATGACGATTAATGTGACTGTTATTTAGTAAAATATTACAAAATCTTTAAGAGTTTATTCGAAAGATAACAGCTCTATAAATATTTTTCGTGGTGTCCCTCTCTAGTTAATTAATATTTACATGATTAGTTCAATCAGGTAATATTAATACCGGAAAAATGATTTTACAGAATAGCATGTCATAGCAATCAATCTGGCATAGTCAAAGACACGACACTCGTAACAATTTATCAAAATCATGAAAGAATACAAACAGTGAATGGTTATTCAATCTATAATCCCCATTAGTTTGTTATCAAAGTCGATCAGTTAGCAAACAATGACGTTTCTCATTTCACCCTTTCAATTGTCTTCATGTGTACATGTAATTCATTTCATTACATATTAACCATATCGATTGCATAATTGGCCTATGAGGATCCGTAGGGCCTGATCATTGACTATGTACATTACACAATATGTTTGAAGCGTGCGCTCCAAGCCGCGCTCCGCGATATATAAATAACATGGCCCTACCCCCCGATCGCAACAGATAGTTCAGATGAAAGGTAACAGAGTCGGTGGACTTACGTGGATTCATGGACGCACAGAACTTCTGGAGCAGACGAAGTTAAGGAAGAGAAAGCAGCGAGATCAGGCGATAGCGTTTTCCTCCTTCTATGGCGATGAGATCTGTCGGTCATTTCCACCTGACCTAATTAAAGCGCCCCTGGCCCAGCTGAGTAAGTGGCCATGAATTAAAGGATTATTCCACCAACTCCATGGGCCTTTTCTACACCAACATCATGTATGCTGACAAGACTGTGGTAGGCCTGATCACCGACAGCGATGAGACAGCCTACAGGGAGGTCAGTGACCTGGCAGTGTGGTGCCGCTCTTTCCCTCAACGTCAGCAAGATCAAGGAGCTGATCATGGACTACAGGAAACAGGGTTAATTTTTTGGAGTTGTTTTGGAGGTTTTTGGGGGATCATTTGGGTTGTTTTAGGTGCTTGAACTTTTTAGGGCTAGGGGGCAGTATTTGGAAATTCGGATGAATGACGGTAAGTAGGATATGCATATAATTGGTAGCATTGGATAGAAAACACTCTGAAGTTTGTAAAACTGTTAAAATAATGTCTGTGAGTATAACAGAACTGATATGGCAGGAGAAAACCCGAGGTCAAACCATCCAGAAAAAAATGTATTCAGCCCACCACTGTTTCCATTGGAAGTCAAGTTTAATATGAAGGGAAAACCTCCCAGATTGCAGTTCCTAGGGCTTCCACTAGATGTCAACAGTCTTTAGAAAGAGTTTAAGGCTTGTTTTTGGAAAAATTAGCTMGAATTTTTTGTTTTTCTAAGTGGCTCCCATTTTGGCTGTAGTGTTTTCATGCGTGTGGATGAGAGCGCGTTCTTTGTTGTTTATCTCCGGTAAAGACAATAACGATTCTCCGTCTTAAATTTTATCGTTTATTTACGTATTAGGGTACCTGAGGTTTGATTATAAACGTTGTTTGACTTGTTTGGAGAAGTTTATTGGTAACGTTTGGGATTCATTTTGTATGCATTTTGAAGGAGGGAAATCGGTGGATTATTGAATGAAGCGYGCCAGCTAAACTGAGTTTTGGGGGATATAAAGAAGGACTTTATCGAACAAAATGACCATTTGTGATGTAGCTGGGACCTTTTGGAGTGCCAACAGAAGAAGATCTTCAAAGGTAAGGCATTTATTTTATCGCTATTTCTGACTTTCGAGGCAGGATGCAAACCCTCATGATGTGGTCTAAGCCATGTTTCTTGAACACATATCACATCAGATTTGAAATCAATTACATATTTCTTAAACTCCTGACTGTTAGCAATAAGGCTTCTGGAATTCCACTGAAGGATAAAAAAAAACATGACTATAATTTTCATCATACTGAGACATTCCATCATTAGTATTATTAGGAGTCAACATGTCTACAATCATGGCGACAGCAACATCTGTTACTACTAAAAACTCTTGGAAAGGTTGATAACCTTTCCAATGAAGGCTATAAAGTCAATCTGATTAACTATTAAGGTGTCCAACATTGTGAGAACAAGATTTCTTAACAGGTCTCATATCTGTGTCTGGACCAATATAAGCAACATTTCCTACAGTAGGTCCACTTATTCCAGGACTGTCTCCATCATTCTGCCTAATAGTTCTACCAATCTGCCTTGCAGCCGCTGCATGAGAGACATTGAGATATTKTATATCTTTGGGTCTCTAGCCTTTTTCTGCACCTGACATCCACCATATGGTGGACTGTGTTCCCCCCCATAATTAAAACAGTTAACCTTGACATTGTTTCCACATTCACCATAMTCATGTTCCCCTTCACACTTGGCACTTGGAATCTTTTCTTTCCTTTGCACAGAGTTGCTACATGTCCCATTTTGGGCACCTTAATGGAGGTGGGACAAACTCTCTAACAGTGAACGCCAGGAMGCCCATGTGTACTTTCTTAGGTAAAACCTTCTCAAACATTAATAATACAGACAGGATTTCACTTCTCTGCCCCTCTTTCTTACTGAACAGCCTTTTGGCTTCAACCACTATGCCCCCCTCTACATAATCTATGCACATAGATAGTGGAACCCTAGAAATGACCCCCCTCAGTTTAACCGAAGCGCCAGGGACATGACTTGTGATTTTCTTTCCATTGAGAGTTTTCATTKTCAGAATCTTCCCTTTCTGAACATGGTYAGCACAGAATATTAACAGTCTACCATTACCAATAAACCATGCTAATGTGACTTCACCTATATCTTTCTTAGTGGCATTAGCTAATCGAATAGTGTGTAGATGAGACCCTGTGGTCGCATCAAATGCGATTACAACTTTCCATTACTTTTGCTTGTCACTACCGTCACAAGATTCTGAAAAGGCTCGGTTTTTCTAATGACTGCCTTGCCTGGTTCACCAACTACTTCGCAGACAGAGTTCAGTGTGTCAAATCGGAGGGCATGTTGTCCGGTCCTCTGGCAGTCTCTATGGGGGTACCACAGGGTTCAATTCTCGGGCCGACTCTTTTCTCTGTATATATCAAATGATGTTGCTCTTGCTGCGGGCGATTCCTGATCCACCTCTACGCAGACGACACCATCTTTGTATACTTCTGGCCTTCCTTGGACACTGTGCTATCTAACTCCAAACGAGCTTCAATGCCATACAACACTCCTTCCGTGGCCTCCACTGCTCTTAAACGCTAGTAAAACCAAATGCATGCTTTTCAACCGGTCGCTGCCTGCACCGCACGCCCGACTAGCATCACCACCCTGGATGGTTCCGACCATATGTGGACATCTATAAGTACCTAGGTGTCTGGCTAGACTGCAAACTCTCCTTCCAGACTCATATCAAACATCTCCAATCCAAAATCAAATCTAGAGTCGGCTTTCTATTTCGCAACAAAGCCTCCTTCACTCACGCCGCCAAACTTACCCTAGTAAAACTGACTATCCTACTGATCCTCGACTTCGGCGATGTCATCTACAAAATAGCTTCCAATACTCTACTTAGCAACTGGATGCAGTTTATCACAGTGCCATCCGTTTTGTACTAAAGCACCTTATACCACCCACCACTGCGACCTGTATGCTCTAGTCGGCTGGCCCTCGCTACATGTTCGTCGTCAGACCCACTGGCTCCAGGGTCATTTACAAGGCTATGCTAGGTAAAACCTTGCCTTATCTCAGTTCACTGGTCACGATGGCAACACCCACCCGTAGCACGCACTCCAGCAGGTGTATCTCACTGATCATCCCTAAAGCCAAAACCTCATTTGGCCGCCTTTCCTTCCAGTTCTCTGCTGCCTGCGACTGGAACGAATTGCAAAAATCTCTGAAGTTGAAGACTTTTATCTCCCTCAACAACTTTAAACATCTGTGCTATCTGAGCAGCTAACCGATCGCTGCAGCTGTACATAGTCCATCGGTATATAGCCCACCCAATTACCTACCTCATCCCCATACTGTTTTTATTTATTTACTTTTCTGCTCTTTTGCACACCAGTATCTCTACTTGCACATGATCATCTGATGATTTATCACCCCAGTGTTAATCTGCTAAATTGTAATTATTCGCTCCTATGGCCTATTTATTGCCTACCTCATGCCTTTTGCACACATTGTAATTAGATTCTCTTTTTTTTCCTTTTTTCCCCTACTATGTTATTGACTGTTTATTGTTTACTCATGTGTAACTCTGTGTTGTGTCTTTTCACACTGCTATGCTTTATCTTGGCCAGGTCGCAGTTGCAAATGAGAACTTGTTCTCAACTAGCCTACCTGGTTAAATAAAGGTTGAAAAAAAAAAAAACTCTTCACATTCAACACTAGAAGTGCCACTGCTGTCTTTCTTTCTCCTTTTACTTTAACACAGACCATCCAGGTCCATGACGTTCATCATCACCACCCATTACATCAGAACTATCATCCATGTCGACCACAGTCCAGCACARCTGTTKCTAAAACCGGCAACAATATAAAATKWYGGATTTTATTTAGCTTCCTAGTTTGAAATCGAACCCTCGATGCCACCTCCTCCGTAACTGGTCAATGCGCATCTCTATTATTTTGCTTTTATTACGCTTCTGTGTCTTTTCAGTAACTGCATGGGTTGTTTGGCAYTGAACTAAAAAACAAAGGAACTCAGGTATTTARCAAGGGAAATTGRTTGCAGGTGCACTCAGAGCGTAGAGATGTATAGAGACCTCCAAAAGCCTGTATAACATGGGCAGCGCCCTTGCGGACTGATACGTAACGATAACGATCTCTACACATCTCTATGGCTCAGAGGCGCYTGCAATTAAAGGGACCGTTAACAGAAAAAGTAAAATTAAAGGGACAGTTAACTAAAAAGTGTCAGAAAATGAGAGCCTTTTCTACAGCGGTTGTTTGGGCTTCTTTTCGGTACCTGTTTGGGGTTGTTTGCGGTCGTTTGGGGTTCTTTTGGGTACCTCTTTGGGGTGATGTAGTAGATTACTTTCAAGTTTGCTCTTATTGATTTTGCTCCTCTCTTCTCCTCACTGACCTACTTTGAGCTCCTTCATCTTTTTGTTCAACTTTTGTACTATCACTTTCTATTTCAACTAAACTAGGAACATATTGCAGAGGAGAGACATTTGTGCATTGGAGCCTGTGAAAGGAGGAGTATGGGACATACATTTTTCTAAGAATATGTCATTTCTTCTGGCATGCTCTTAAGTTAAGATTGAAAGGCAGTTTGAGATAGATTGCTGGTCACTTGTCATTTATGCAGATAATGCCATTTCAAGAAGGGAACATTTTAATGTGCTGGGAGGATAATGGCGAAGCAGGGGTTGGTTTCGGTGGGTAGAGAGAAGCTGTCGTCTGTGATAACTTCAAATGTGGGGKAAATTCATGAAGGGGGATTTAAAAAAGTGACCAGTCAGAGAAGTATTGGTAGGACCCCCTACTGTGTGCTGGGCCTGCCACAGCTATAGTTTACATTTATGTTGTGCCAATGTATTGTTGGACCCCAACTTCTTGTAGAACCTGGCAGAGCTCTTGCCTCTAAAGGTTTTTTAAGTGGAATTAGTCAATGCTATTGTAATGAATGAAACTCCTTCCGCCAGTCAATTCTTTAAATGCTAACATTTGAAGACCATCAGATTGAGTTTCGTACGTTTTTATTTGTTTGTCTTTATGACTCAAGTAAATTCAAAGCGATAAGCCAAATGTTACATGAGTAAAGAGGGAGGGGGTACACACCTACACCTACACACACACACACACACGAGCAAATGCCAGATGGACTCGACAATTTTTTTTAAATTCACCCAACTTATTGTGGGAAGCTTGTGGAAGGCTACTCGAAACGTTTGACCCAAGTTAAACAATTTAAAGGCAATGCTACCAAAAACGAATTGAGTGTATGTAAACTTCTGACCCACTGGGAATGTGATAAAATAAATAAAAGCTTAAATAAATCATTCTCTCTACTATTATTCTGACATTTCACATTCTTAAAATAAAGTGGTGAACCTAACTGACCTAAAACAGGGATTCTTTACTAGGATTATGTCACRTTCGTCGTTTGGATGAAGAGAGGAGGACCAAGGCGCAGCGTGATATAAATACATTCTTCTTATTTATTTAACGAAACGAAGAACACTAAACACACTATCAAAATAACAAACGAACGTAACGCTATATAATCAACAAGTGYAGACACRGGCAACTTACACATAGACAATAACCCACGAAATACCCAACGGAATATGGCTGCCTAAATATGGTTCCCAATCAGAGACAACGATAAACAGCTGCCTCTAATTGAGAACCAATCTAGGCAACCATAGACATACAAACACCTAGACTAGTAAACACCCCATAAACATACAAAACCCCTAGACAAGAYAAAACACATACATCCCYCATGTCACACCCTGACCTAACCAAAATAATAAAGAAAACAAAGATAACTAAGGTCAGGGCGTGACAGATTAAATGTCAGGAATTGTGAAAAACTGAGTTTAAATGTATTTGGCTAAGGTGTATGTAAACTTCTGACTTCAACTGTACATGTCTAAACAAAAGACTCCACTATGCAAGTAAACATTTCACTGTATCGTTTAAAGCTTGTGTATCCTGTGCATGTGACAAATAAAAGTTGATTTTATTTGATATAGTTTGTCTTTACCAGAGACGGTAATGTGAAGAAAAACATGACCTGCACCAAAGTCAAATGAGGATATAACGTTAGGCCAATGAGACAGTATCCAAGTTCTAACATTCTCTGGTAGAATGCCCTGCTTTCACTTTGTCACACTCACAACCATAAGCAATTTTTCTGTAATTAGCTCGCCATTAACRTGCAAATAATGATCTTGTTGTGAGTTTATTTTCCTGTAATAATGAATACAACTTAGCTAAAGTTAAGACGTTATCTATATGATATGGTCATTACTTGAACTGGCTAGCCAGCAAACTTAACGCTAGCTAGCTAGCTAACAAGATAGAAATGAACCAAAACATTGTTTAAAAAGTTGCTTTTAGTTGCCTGATTTGCTAGACTGACATATGCTAAATTCATTTTTAAACGGATGGATTTATTGGTGTTAAAATACACCAGTTAAACTATTTTGGACCACCAGGCTGCTGATGTCATCCAGCCTGTCATTTTTGTGTTCAYACTTTTTCATAACAACAACGACAAGTTTGATGTCGGATGACAATAGACGTAGTATAAACCAGCCTTTAGTTTTGAAATCTTTGGTTGTTTAGTACACTACCTTACTCACTCTGTTTAGCACATGGCCTCACATGTGAATCCTTAAAGAGATGGGTGGTGCTAAGGCTTAAGACGGTATGAATGATGCTRAATGGGTGTAGACAGAGGTGTACCAAAAGGTGTACAAAAAGTACAAATGCCATTTTCTCAAAAGTGGGGTTATCAACTTTCAAATCAGAATTACTTTACCATTGTTCCTCAACTGTAGTGTGATATAACATTTTATAAACTCAGCAAAAAAAGAAACGTCCCTTTTTCAGGACCCTGTCTTTCAAAGATAATTCGTAAAAATCCAAATAACTTCACAGATCTTCATTGTAAAGGGTTTTAACACTGTTTCCCATGCTTGTTCAATGAACCATAAACAATTAATGAACATGCACCTGTGGAACGGTCATTAAGACACAAACAGCTTACAGATGGTAGACAATTAAGGTCACAGTTATGAAACTTAGGACACTGAAGAGGCCTTTCTACTGACTCTGAAAAACACCAAAAGAAAGATGGGGACCTGCTCATCTGCGTGAACATGCCTTAGGCATGCTGTAAGGAGGCATGAGGACTGCAGATGTGGCCAGAGCAATAAATTGCAATGTCCGTACTGTGAGACGCCTAAGACAGCACTACTGGGAGACAGGACGGACAGCTGATCGTCCTCGCAGTGGCAGACCACGTGTAACAACACCTGCACAGGATTGGTACATCCGAACATCACACCTGCGGGACAGGTACAGGATGGCAACAACAACTATCTAAGTTACACCAGGAAAGCACAATCCCTCCATCAGTGCTCAGACTGTCCGCAATAGGCTGAGAGATGCTGGACTGAGGGCTTGTAGGCCTGTTGTAAGGCAGGTCCTCACCAGACATCACCGGCAACAACGTCGCCTATGGGCACAAACCCACCGTCGCTGGACCAGACAGGACTGGCAAAAAGTGCTCTTCACTGACGAGTCGCGGTTTTTCCTCACCAGGGGTGATGGTGGGATTCACGTTTATCGTCGAAGGAATGAGCATTACACCGAGGCCTGTACTCTGGAGCGGGATCGATTTGGAGGTGGAGTGTCCGTCATGGTCTGGGGCAGTGCGTCACAGCATCATCGGACTGAGCTTGTTGTCAATGCAGGCAATCTCAACTCTGTGCGTTTCAAGGATGACATCCTCCTCCCTCATGTGCTACCTTTCCTGCAGGCTCATCCTGACATGACCCTCCAGCATGACAATGCCACCAGCCATACTGCTCGTTCTGTGCGGGATTTCCTACAAGACGGGAATGTCAGTGTTCTGCCATGGCCAGCGAAGAGCCCGGATCTCAATCCCATTGAGCACGTCTGGGACCTGTTGGATTGGAGGGTGAGGGATAGGGCCATTCCCCCCAGAAATGTCCGGGAACTTGCAGGTGCCTGGTGGAAAAGTGGGGTCACATCTCACAGCAAGAACTGGCAAATCTGGTGCAGTCCATGAGGAGGAGATGCACTGCAGTACTTAATGGAGCTGGTGGCCACACCAGATACTGACTGTTACTTTTGATTATTATTTTTTTTTCTCCAGGGACACATTATTCCATTTCTGTTAGTCACATATCTGTGGAACTTGTTCAGGTAATGTCTCAGATGTGTAATCTTATGTTCATACAAATATTTACACATGTTAAGTTTGCTGAAAATAAACGCAGTTGACAGTGAGGACGTTTCTTTTTTTGCCGAGTTTAGCTCTGAGTCTCTACTTCATCCAATGCAAAAAACACAATTTCAAATTTTGCTAAAGTTGTTTTAGGACTTTACTGTTGGATGACTACATGGCTACTAGCAGTGGGCATCACAGGCGGCTGGTGGCATCTTAATTGGGGAGGACGGCTCATAGTAATGACTGGAACGGATGGAATGGAATTAAACACATCAAACACGTAGTTTCCAAGCATTTGATACCATTCCATTTACTCCATTCCAGACATTATAATGAGCCGTCCTTCCCTCTGCCGCTTCCTGTCTTGGTTATTATATTTAGAGTTAGTGATCCAGCTATTTGTCCTTTGAGTTTCCACTTCCTTAGGTGTTGAACCCCAAATTAATTAACCTATGGTATTAGTTAGTGCACATAAAGATGTATGTAACTGATCTTTATTGAACAAAAAAAATAGAAATTCTCGAGTCCTATTTTGACAGTAAAATAGCAACTATAGTCTAATTGTCAACCCACAATTGATGACAATCACTGCATTAGGCTGCACATCAAAATATCTTGAATCATGCATTCCTGCTTGGACGTGTTAGATGAAAGAACTTATTTATTGAGCTGGCAGCAAGCGCAGTGATGTGGGCTGGTGTGGCTAAAATGCCAGGGCCGAATTCTTGTCCCAGTCTGCCCCTGCGCTCACACGCACATACACACTTATCATAAGTATAGCCAATATATTTAGTGCTGTGACTTGTGTAATTAAGTGATAATGCCTGAGAAGCCATGTATGGAGGATATATTGACACAGGTGTTGTTGGCATGGCAAACCATGCCAATATATCCTCCAAACACCAGCTTCTCAGGCATTATCACTTTTATACAACGGGTTACCAGCATATTCAAGTAATTATATACATATTTTCATGAAAAACGTTATTTTGATTAATTAATTTATAATTTTTAATCCACAAGATATAGTCCACTACACAAATCTAGGGTTGCTACCCAAGCCGGCTGGTCGTCTGTTCTATCTGTTCGGTTGCCAGTGACGCGACCCAGTCTTTTTGTTTTGTATCTATGGACGCGACCCAGTCGTTCATTCTAAATGCTCCATTGCCATACTGTCTGACAACGTTCTTATCCCTTGCTTGCTAGCTAGCCAACTACTGCTAATTTACAGTCACGTCAAAAAGTGCAGCCAGAATAACAGCAAAATATCTCCATTTGCATTTGTTTAAGCTGTTTTCTAGTGAAATGTATTTGGTACAACCATAACAATGATCTAATGAGGCGCGATTTCTCCTGGCATAGAAAATGTGCTCAATTGTCAGGACTTGTTCAGAGGAGCTAGCCAACAACACAGCTAACATAATCACTTCAAACTGAAGCTGGAAAGACTGCAAACTAGCTGCACTTCGTTAAGTTTTTACCTTTTTTCAATGTATATATTTTTTGGTATATATCCATAAAAATGATGCCAGCTGGTTCATGATTTCTACTGTCTGAGAAACGCTGCCTGCCTGTCTGTCTCGTCCCGACTCGCAACACTTTCATTACTATGGGACAGCTGGAGATCACATTTGAATATTGAAACAACGTGGGAGAGACAGACAGCAAGGTTTATACAAATCTCCGCTGTTGAAATCTAAATGTTAGTCTAAAAGAAATGTGAGCTAATGTCTAGATGCTTTTTTATATGGAACGCCGTTTGTGTCTTTGCATGTCAAAAAAGATACACATCAAATAACACTATTTGACGTGTCAAATAAGCTTGTTGACCAATCAGGACCTGAATATGACTGCGCGTCACATAATAATTTAACGCCTTCATAAATGTTTTACGTAGTTATTACACATTGATTACCCTATCACTCATATTTAATATGTCACAAAGATTCATCGAACGTATGCTATGATGCTGGTAAAGTTGTCACGTGCACCTACAGTGCTGGTCATAAAAAGCTAGCTAGCTCATGGATGCAAACAATGTTCTTCCCCAAAACATAGCAAAACGACATAATCTGTTTTAGTAGCTATAGTTAGCTAGCTAACCATCTAGCTAGGTGTCATCATCTAAAATAACCCTAATTTATAAAGTAGTTTTTATATGATCAATTGGGGTCTGACGCATCTATGTGAAGCTAGCCACAATAAGGATTAGCCCCAATAGTGGACTTTGCGGTTAGCCTTCAAAATAAAAGTATGTGATTGACAGTGAATTAAAATTGTACAATTATGACATAATTGAATAAATCATGCTAAACGAGGTTGGAATGTTATCTAAAATCAACAAAAGACAATTTGTTAATTTGACAAAAATCTGTTGAAATCACACTGGATGTGTTAGACTTTAGAATTGCATTAGGGGCATACTTATTTCACTGTACAGCCTTACCTATGGATTGTGGATCAAAGACATGGAGTATCAGTCTACTCAGTGACACCCAGAGAACATTAGCGTCATAGCTCTTATTGTGGGACTCTGAAATAACTGTGAATTGAGCCACATTTATTGTCAACCTATGTGTATTGAACACTATTCCAGAGGAAAAACAATACTGCGTGGATGTTTCGGCGTCTGATAACTCTGAGGAGGACATTGAGAAACAATATATTGGGTATTGAGTAGACTGATACCCCATTTCATTGATCCCCAATCMTTAGGTAAAGCTGTACAGTGCAATATGAATGTCAATGTACACAATAGGCTGACTGGGAAGGGGATTTCACACAGTCAAAGTCCCGCGATAAGAGCTACAACGCTAATATTTGCGTAAACTCTTCACAGTTGTGTTCTGTGGGTGTCACCGAGTAGACTGATACTCCATTTCATTGCTTCACATTCCAACATTGTTTTACATTATATAGTCTAAATATGGCATGATTCCACCAATTGTAACCTTCTGCATCATTTTCAAAGAGGTACCTTTATTTTGAAGGCAAACAGCAAATTCTAATATTGTGCCTAATCCTTATTGTGGCTAGCTTCACAACACATAACCTGGTCCGGTCGAGCCTCGTGAAGCTAGCTGGCTGCTTATAACACCGTTTTGGGCAACAGGGTTTAGTAGTTGGCTAGCTATTTCTTTTCATGAACTGAAGTTCAATTTCAATAGGCGAACAAAAAGTGACTACCTAGCTAATACCAGAAGTCGCTGTCCAACACAACATTCTATAATTAAACTGTGTTATTTGACATGTATCTTTTTTGACACGCAAAGACCCAAACAGCGTTCCATATTTTTATAGTGGAGATCAAGTTTATAAAGAGCCTGGCTGGGCTGATGAGACAGTGGATTGCGCAGTCCGATGGAACAGAAGCATTTTAATGTAATACATTTAGCCGGTGGTAACTTGTGGAATAGACACCGGCTGGAATGCGGTTTTAACCAATTAGGATTAGACCCACCAGTTGTATAATTAAGCAATAAGGCCAGAGGGGGTGTGATATATGGCCAATATATCACGGCTAAGGGCTGTTCATAGGCACAACACAACGTGCGATGGCCATATACCATAACCCTGAGGTGTCTTATTGCTTTTATAAACTGCTTACCAAAGTAATTAGAGCAGTAAAAATACATGTTTTGTCATATAAGGTCAACTATAAGGTCTGATATACCACGGCTGTCAGCCAATCAGCATTCAGGGCTCGAACCACCCAGTTTATAATAACTAATAATTTAATACATAAAGAAATGCTTAAATGTTAAATGTTAAATGTTAAATGTTATGAAATGCATTTGTACTGGACATATATAGACTACTTATCACTTAATTTTGAAGTGATGGTACTGTTTAATACTTACCATTGGTTTCTCCTATTATTCAAACGCTTCATGAACTTTTTCAAGAGCGGTGGCATGTGACATATTTGGGAAGATTTACAAGGATATCAGGAGCAACCCGTAAAGAAGAGGGATGCGCACAACCCAGTGGAAGCAGAGGGATGCGCTGCGCATTTCTTTTGCTAACAAGTGCATACAGGACAAAACAACCGTAATTGGAGAGCGTTGTCCTCACTATTACTAAAAAGCCTCACGATTAAGAAAACGTCCTCTGCATGACGAGCAAGAAGAGTCAGAATTGCTGCAGGCAAGGGAATAGATACTCCTGAGCGGACGAAGGTGATTGGAAGAAATATTAGCAGTAGCACATGAGTTTGTGACACGTCTTTTCCTCCTGAAACCTTGACATGCAGCACAGCACACCTTCACACTGCATGATAGCGTTGTCTCGTGTTATGCTAAGGAAATTGCAACAAAGAAGAGTGCTTGGCACACATTTTTTTAAAGGATATTGAGGGTGTGATTGCGGAAAATTTCACTCACCACCATCACCGACGGACAACGCGGTGCGCAAGTTTGTATGTCTGTTGTGGAAGTTTTTCAGCAGCTCCGGACAACGGGATTGTTCAATTAGTTGCATCAGGTAAGGGCAAAAACAACTAACGTTAGGCATTTACCTTTTGTTTTGACACCTGCATGATTATTTATTGATATTCTGCTATTTTATGGTTCAAATTTATATATTTTTTATAACCTAAATGGTTGACACTGCTTTTCAGAAAACGTGCATAAATACATAGCCTAAATAACGTTACACGTGGTGTTCTAGGGCTACAGTTTCATATCAGTATATGACTGTTTCTTTAGAATTTTATCATATGGCGGATTCTATTATACTGAGCCGCGGTGCACTGGGCAAAAGCCAGTCATATCATCAGGCGAAAGCGGGGAGGGAGGCGCGCCATTCTCAAATCTAACAGTAATCTGTGCCGCTCTGTCAATTWGTCAAGGCAGTATGGTGCATCGTCCAAAAACATAGCCTACAACATCTCTTATCAATAAAATACATGTTTGAAGTTTGTAACAATTTTTCATTGCAAAGGCAGAAAGCGKTTTTTTACGAAAAGCAATCGCTTGTGCACGGGAAAACACCGAATTTGACTAATTACTACTTATTAGTGTGCAATGCAACCTGACCTCAAGAGAATYTCATATTATTATGTATGTAAATCCGAGACAGAAACTCTTTTTAATATGATATTGTATGCTACAGTTAGTATGGTATGTATTAATTTGTGGCTGTCCATCACCAATTTCGTTTGATATGCTACGAATTACAATTCGTATTATATGTTGCACGTCGGATTTAGTACATTCAAGTACAGGTGCGGTCAGACGGCATCAACTTGCTTTTACCAGTGTGGCATAACATTGCGTCCAGTAAAGCTTTACTTTTAATAGTTCCGACAAGCAGCTGCAGCACTCAATAAATCGGTAATGGGTTATTATTATCGATCATTCCTCTAGGTCGAAATAGACCGACTGTTCTTGGTATGTCAGGGGGTAGTTTGCTCACTCTTGAGTTGTCGATTTGTTTGTAGAATAGGCCTATGCCTGATTAGTGTACTGGGATAACATACACATATTTGCTTACCTGTTCATCATAGCCCTTACTGTCTAGATACATGTTTATATGATAGGTTACCATCAAAGCATGATTGGCAAATCTTGCAATGTGACTGATGGATGGGCCTATTTTCCTTTGCCTTTAACATGAGTAGGTAATACGTCAATTCTGTATTGCTTAGCGAGTTTGGTAGGTTACGTGTCTTATGTTATTATTTGTGACCTGGCAACACCCCTGAGGGCATGAATATACAGTATGATGCATAGGCTAATGCATAAATCATTATAAATTATCTTATAATGCATTATGAAGAGGGTATTCATAGGGATTAGTACCAAAATATCAAGGATATGCCTGATATGACACCTTGTCCAATGTCAGCCACAAAAAAATGATGCCAAAGGAGATGTTCCTTGGGGTTGGAACTATATTGCACTAAGTCGCCAGTCCATTAGTCTACACCTTATTACTTCCATTACTTACCTATATAGTAATTCATCTGATTCCCTCAGTCATGATGGGGATAATTGAGTTCATTTGAGTGTTTTTCTCACTTTGGAGCTGGCAGTGAGGCAGTCACTGAGGTCTGGTCCGCCTAAATGAAATCAGACAACTTCTATTGCTTTACTACATTCACAATCAGACGTTCAGAAAAGCTTCATTGTAATAAAATGAATGTCTAGGTGTTTCAGTATTTATACTGATCAATTTCAACACCAATGGAACATCAGCTGAACAATGCTTAGCCTATTTGAACAATATCCACACAGAAGATGAAATAAATTATTTACTAGAGGTGGGCTAGTTTCATTCATTCCATGGGCCTACAATGTAATTAAGATTTAMATTTTAATCACATCAGTTGCCTCATTCTTCGAACCGAATAAACATGTTATTTTCTGTGATGAAGACTGGGCAGCAGGATGGTGCTGGGTTGGACATCTCCCTCACTCCTATTATCTTGCACATTAAATATCTATTGTGTCTTGCCATGGAGGCTCAGTAGTTGACCTTATGAAATGTTACATTAGGGAAAGGGGGWTACTTAGACAGTTGTGTAACTGAATGCGTTCAACTGAAATGTGTCTTCTGCATTTAACCCAACCCCTCTKAATYGACATCCACATTTTCAGTGCCCYGGGGAACAGTGGGTTAACTGCCTCGCGCAGGGGCAGAATGACAGATTTTTACTTTGTCAGCTCGGGATTCAATCCAGCAACCTTTCGGTTACTGGCCCAACGCTCTAACCACTAGGCTACCTGCACCATTAGATGCTGCAAATAGCATGGCCGAGGGCATCTGTTTCAACACGTCAAAGTCAACATGTGATGGTCCTCGCAGCTTGTCAAACTGCTCACAGATCCCTGGGCTCAGCAGATCGGTTTTATGCTATATTTGCTTTGCATAATTGCAGGCCCCAATCTGCTACTTTTAACACCTAGCCTGCTATGCCTTTGTTTGGCTGATCTGTTATCTCACCTAGTTTTTCTGAATTCTTACTGAATCTTCTTGCTGTTGTTTGAGTTTTTTGGGCTGTGAGAAAGATTGATATTTTTAGCTGTGAAATGGTCCAAACAATATTGTTCATGAATAAATATGGATGGAGTATGTTTTATTMATTTTATATGACTGTACAAGAAAGCAGGAAGGAATCTTAGGAATTGGGTTCCACTTTTATTTAAACTAGTTTAGGTTTACATTTTGAAATAATAAATGAAGGAATGAGACGCTAGCATAATGTAGTATTTATGTGTTGTTGCAGCAGTGCCATGGACGGAAGTAATATGCTACCATGACATTTTAAAGTGAGCATTTAGGCAAAGCTTGTGGCTCTCAATCAGAATGACAATGATTTTCTTTTGAAATTTTGAAATTGTCTCAAGTGAAGAGATTGACATATGTGGTCTTAATAGATCAAAGTTAAAAAGGTCCAGTTGATGCATTTATCTCTCTGGAATTAATTTGGATACGCTTTACACTATCAAACAGTTATGCTCTCTTTCAACTTGACACTTTTGCTCTGAAAGTCACCCAAGGATTTTGGAGGATTGCATGCTCTTGAAATGTGCTTATGGCAGGAATATTTGATGACAGCTTTTGATGTATAGCCACCATGGTTCTTAACTACACGATGTACTGTTGAAAAGGAGAAAACATAACATGTAAGGGCAGTTTGCTACAAAGGATTGCTTGGCTAAAACTGTTATTACATTTTTTTAAACACCTACTACTCTCAGCCTTTACTGTATTTTAAACCATGACCACTATTGAAACATAATTTAGCATCTCTATACAGTATACTTAGTATCCAAGTCACTTATTTGGCAAACTGAGATAATCTCAGATGCTTTGGCTGTATTCATTCCTTTGGAATTGTGCGTCATCTACAGTGCCTAGTGAAAATCTACACACCCCTTGCACAGTCTGCACATTTTGCTGCCTTAAAATGACATCTTAAAAGGGATTAAAGTCGATTATTTCCCCTACAGATCTACACAACCTACTCCACATTTTCAAAGTGAAAGAAAGTTAGAGAAACGTTTTCAAATTAAAAAAATTATAAAACAGAAGATGTTTTGATTGCGTATGTCTTCACAGCCCAGAGTTAGTACTTGGTACACCTTTGGCAGTCAATACAGAWGTTAATACTTTTCAATAATATTCTACCAACTTTGCACAACTCATAGGGCATTTGTCCGTAGTTTTTGTCAAAATTGCTTAAGTTCAGTAAATTTGGTTGGAAATCGTTGATGGACAGCAATAATTAAACCTTGTCTCTGATTTTCAAGCATATTTAAGCATTTCTGGACTGAGACTAGACCACTCAGGAAATGTATTTTATGCCAAAGACACACCAGAATTGCTTTTCGAGAGGTGTTAAGTGTTCCTGAATGGTCCAGTGTCTGTCTTGACTTAAATCTGCTTAAAAAAGGTTTTATATTGCTGTCCATCAATGATTGCCAATAAAATGTAATGAGTTTGAGCAATTTTGACAAAAACAATGGATATATGTTGCCATAAGTGTTGGTAAAATCTTATTCAAAATGATTCACACGTGAAATGCCTGCCAAAAGTGCTTCCACCAAGTAATAACTCTGGGGTGTGAAGACATACTCAATTATTACATCCTCATTTKATATATTCTATAATTTTACTTTCACTTTGAAAATGTGGAGTAGGTTGTGTAGATCAATGGGGGAAAGAATCTATTATAATYCCTTGTTTAGATCAAATTTTAAGGCAGAAAAATGTGAAGACTGTGCAAGGGGTGTGTAGACTTTCACTAGCGACTGTATGTGTGTCATACATGCTTGTGTACATTGGTTTCCAGCAACTCCTGCTCAGTAGGCTTGTGGGGTACTTGTTTTTCACTATGTGGCATGGGACGTCATAATTATGTTTTTATGGTTGAAATCTGTTTCTGTGGTTCCAAGTGACGTCACATAGCTTGTGTGATGACTAGTCTTTTCTATGACCTGAATACTTGCCCAGACTTCAAACGATTGAACATATTGAAGAACGATCTGGCCTTAATGCCCATGTACTCTTWTCATCTTCACCCGGCACAGCCAGAAGAGGACTGGCCACCCCTCAGAGCCTGGTTCCTCTCTAGGTTTCTTCCTAGGTTCCAGCCTTTCTAGGGAGTTTATACTAGTCACCATTAGAGGTCGACCGATTATGATTTTTCAACGCCGATACCGATACCAATTATTGGAGGACAAAAAAAGCCAATACCAATTAATCGGGCCGATTTAAAAAAAAAAAAAAAAAAAATATATATATACACTGCTCAAAAAAATAAAGGGAACACTTAAACAACACAATGTAATCCAAGTCAATCACACTTCTGTGAAATCAAACTGTCCACTAGGAAGCAACACTGATGACAATACATTTACATGCTGTTGTGCAAATGGAATAGACAAAAGGTGGAAATTATAGGCAATTAGCAAGACACCCAAAAAGGAGTGATTCTGCAGGTTGGTGACCACAGACAACTTCTCAGTTCCTATGCTTCCTGGCTGATGTTTTGGTCACTTTTGAATGCTGGCGGTGCTCTCACTCTAGTGGTAGCATGAGACGGAGTCTACAACCCACACAAGTGGCTCAGGTAGTGCAGTTCATCCAGGATGGCACATCAATGCGAGCTGTGGCAAAAAGGTTTGCTGTGTTGTCAGCGTAGTGTCCAGAGCATGGAGGCGCTACCAGGAGACAGGCCAGTACATCAGGAGACGTGGAGGAGGCCGTAGGAGGGCAACAACCCAGCAGCAGGACCGCTACCTCCGCCTTTGTGCAAGGAGGTGCACTGCAGAGCCCTGCAAAATTACCTCCAGCAGGCCACAAATGTGCATGTGTCTGCTCAAACGGTCAGAAACAGACTCCATGAGGGTGGTATGAGGGCCCGACGTCCACAGGTGGGGGTTGTGCTTACAGCCCAGCACCGTGCAGGACGTTTGGCATTTTGCCAGAGAACACCAAGATTGGCAAATTCGCCACTGGCGCCCTGTGGTCTTCACAGATGAAAGCAGGTTCACACACTGAGCACATGAGCACATGTGACAGAGTGACAGAGTCTGGAGACGCCGTGAGAACGTTCTGCTGCCTGCACATCCTCCAGCATGACCGGTTTGGCGGTGGGTCAGTCTGGTGTGGGGTGGCATTTCTTTGTGGGCCGCACAGGCCTCCATGTGCTCGCCAGAGGTAGCCTGATGCCATTTGGTACCGAGATGAGATCCTCAGACCCTTTGTGAGACATAGCTGACACATGCACATTTGTGGCCTGCTGGAGGTAATTTTGCAGGGCTCTGGCAGTGCACCTCCTTGCACAAAGGCGGAGTAGCGGTCTGCTGCTGGGTTGTTGCCCTCCTACGGCCTCCTCCACGTCTCCTGATGTACTGGCCTGTCTCCTGGTAGCGCCTCCATGCTCTGGACACTACGCTGACAGACACAGCAAACCTTTTTGCCACAGCTCGCATTGATGTGCCATCCTGGTATGAACTGCACTACCTGAGCCACTTGTGTGGGTTGTAGACTCCGTCTCATGCTCCACTAGAGTGAGAGCACCGCCAGCATTCAAAAGTGACCAAAACATCAGCCAGGAAGCATAGGAACTGAGAAAGTGTTTTGTGGTCACACCTGCAGAATCACTCCTTTTTTGGGGGTGTCTTGCTAATTGCCTATAATTTCACCTTTTGTCTATTCCATTTGCACAACAGCATGTGAAATTTATTGTCCAATCTGTGTTGCTTCCTAAGTGGACAGTTTGATTTCATAGAAGTGTGATTGACTTGGAGTTACATTGTGTTGTTTAAGTGTTCCTTTATTTTTTTGAGCAGTGTATATATTATTATTTTTTTTTTATTTTTTTTTTTTTTTTAAATCGGCCGATTAATATTATATAATATATATATCATACACACACACACATTTTTGTAATAATGACAATTGCAACAATACTGAATGAACAAGGAACACTTTTATTTTAATATAATACATAAATAAAATCAATTTAGTCTCAAATAACATGAGAACATATGTTAAAACGACCACCAGCTTTCATGGGTCTTTAATATTCCCAGTTAAGAAGTTTTGGGTTGTAGTGCAGAAAGAGAGCTTGTCTGCATGGTCCCCTGTCAGTCTGCTCCTCTGCGAAACACAGACCTTATTTGAAGTAGATCAAGACATTCTCTATGGAAGACATGAACGGTAAAATAATGAAGGAACCTTTCAAGTTCAGCCGCAAGTTATTACAGGAATTATAATGCGTCGACTATTTCTCTCTAAACCATATACCTTTGTGTCACGATCGTCAATGGGAGAGAGAGAGGACCAAGGCGCAGCGTGTGGAAAATACATCTTCTCTTTATTAGAAGAAGGACAACGAAACAAAACAACAAACAGACGAACGTGAAGCTATCAAAGACTAAGTGCAAACATGCAACATAGACACAGACAATTACCCACAAAACCCCAATGCCTATGACTGCCTTAAATATGGTCTCAATCAGAGACAATGAACCACAGCTGCCTCTAATTGAGAACCAATCTAGGCAGCCATAGACATAACTAGACAACTACACTAGACACTACAAAAACACTACATTCCCCATGTCACACCCTGACCTAACTAAAAAACATAAAGAAAAACAAAGAATACTAAGGCCAGGGCGTGACACTTTGACTAATCCGGAAACTATCACCTCGAAAACAAAACGTTTATTCCGTTCCGTATTTTATCTAATGGGTGGCATCCATGAGTCTAATATTCCTGTTACATCGCACAACCTTCAATGTTATGTCATAATTACGTAAAATTCTGGCAAATTAGTTCGCAAAGAGCCAGGCGGCCCAAACTGTTGCATATACCCTGACTCTGCGTGCAATGAACGCAAGAGAAATGACACAATTTCACCTGGTTAATATTGCCTGCTAACCCTGGATTTCTTTTAGCTAAATATGCAGGTTTAAAAATATATACTTGTGTATTGATTTTAAGAAAGGCATTGATGTTTATGGTTAAGTACACATTGGAGCAATGACAGTCATTGATTGATTGTTTTTTATAAGATAAGTTTAATGCTAGCTAGCAATTTACCTTAGCTTACTGCATTCGCGTAACAGGCAGGCTCCTCGTGGAGTGCAATGTAATCAGGTGTTAAAGCATTGGACTAGTTAACTGTAAGGTTGCAAGATTGGATCCCCCGAGCTGACAAGGTTAAAAATCTGTCGTTCTGCCTCCTAGGCCGTCATTGAAAATAAGAATGTGTTCTTAACTGATTTGCCTAGTTAGATAAAGATTAAATAAAGGTGTAAAAAAAAAAATATATATTGGCAAATCGGCGCCCAAAAATACCGATTTACGATTGTTATGAAAACTTGAAATTGGCCCCGATTTAATCGGCCATTCCGATTAATCGGTCGACCTCTAGTCACCATGCTTCTACATCTGCTACATCTGTATAAACACTTTCTGACATCTGCGGATATAAAAAGGGCTTTATAAATACATTTGATTTGGTTAGACTTTATCGCAGCTGTATAATAAATTCTCGAGCAGTGTTTTCACAGCAGTCATTTTGCTGTGGTGCCGCGCCACGGCAAAATCATTGCCGCCACACCATCAAAATATGGGACATGAAAGAATACTGTATTCTTTCTTGTCCCAAGAATACTGATTTACTTATTAACCCTCAAAGTCCCGCTCATGTAATCCCAACCATAAATTAATAGCATTGTCATCATACTGCAGGCCCGCAACAGGTAACCCTCATTGACTCTTGTTTAAACCCATATCCCTGTTCGAGGCATAGGCCCAATGGCTCAGTTCTAGACAATCTTGTATCTATACCAATTCAAACCAATTTTCAAATAAGGAATTACCTACTGATCATAGCATGCTTGTATTAGTGATAGGGTTGCAAASGGTCAGAAACTTTCTTTTCCCGGAAATTGTCCATGGGAAGTTAGCCCGGGAATTTGGGGAATTTTGCTTAAATTCATCAAAACAGTTAGCTTATAACAGTGAAGTTTTTTTTGTGGGATACAAATAAGGCAATTCTAGGTCTTGTGGCATATTTTGGTTAAACTATCCCCAATTCAATGGAATTTCAACCCTCTGCATGCACAGTGCATTCTTCCATCACATCTACAGCTGATTCTTAAGATCTTGCACACTAATGAGATGCTATTGAGCCCACACTACTACACTATCTGAGCCAAGGACTACATGCTTTCTGGTAAGTTTTGATTACAAAACTGGGTGGGGTGAATATATTTTTACATGACATATMTTATCTTTTGTTAGTAAATAGTAGCCTACAGCAAGTGTGTTTAAATCATTTCTAACATGTTAACAATTTCTGCTAGTCAGTTTTTGCTACCATTTGGCTTAGCTTGCTTGAGCCTGCTAACTGAGTGTTAATTCACCTGTTTCCATACATGTTTAATTTTAAAACATTTATCTTACAAAGGAGTTGTTGTCACAAACGTCGTCAGGGTGGAAATGACCGGACCAAGGTGCAGTGTGGTGAGCGKACATTTCTTTTTATTTATGAATGTCGCCAACAAAAACAGGAAACAACAAAACGAACGTGCTCCGGACATCACTGCTCCGGACTGGAGACCGTCGCTGCAGGCTCCGGACCGCGGATCAATACTTGAGGCTTTGTGCCATGGATCCTCATTGCAGGCTCCGGGCCATGGACCATCACTGGAGGCTTCGTGCCATGAATCATCACTGGAGGCTTCGTGCCATGGTATCATCACTGAGGCTCCGTGCCATGGATCATCACTGGAGGCTTTGTGCCATGGATCACCACTGGAGGCTTCGTGCCATGGATCATCACTGGAGGCTTCGTGGCATGGATCATCACTGGAGGCTTCGTTCCATGGATCATCACTGGAGGCTTCGTGCCATGGATTATCACTGGAGGCATCGGGCATGGATATCAACTGGTGACTTCGTGCCATGGATCATCACTGGAGGCTTTGTGCCATGGATCCTCACTGGAGTGGGAGACGTATAGGCAGCCTGGTGCGTGGAGCTGCCACAAGGCTTACCAGGCTGGGGAGACATACAGGAGGCCAGGTTCTGGGAGCAGGCACAGGACTCACTAGGCTGGGGAGACATACAGGAGGCCTGGTTCTGGGGGCAGGCACAGGACTCACCAGGCTGGGGAGACATCCTGGAGGCTTGGTTCTTGGAGTAGGCACCGGATACACTGGGCCGTGGAGGCGCAGGAGGTCTCGAGCGTAGAGCCTGCACAACCCGTCCTGGCTGGATGGTTACCTTCGCCCGGCAAAGGCGGGGCGCTGGCACAGGACCCACTGGGCTGTGCAGACACACCGGAGACACAGTGCGCAGAGCCGGCGCAGGATATCCTGGGCCGTAGAGACGCACTGGCGGCCAGAAGCGCTGAGCCGGCACCATCCGTCCTGGCTGGATGCCACTCTAGCCCTGCCGATGCGGGAGCTGGAATGTAGCACACCGGGCTGTGAACGCACACTGGAGACACCTGCGCTCCACCGCATAACACGGTGCCTGACCAGTAACACGCTCCTTACGGTAAGCACGAGGAGTTGGCTCAGGTCTGAATCATGACTCTGCCACACTCCCCGTGGCCAGCCGTGGCCCTGTGTAATCCTGGGCCCTTTTTCTCGCTGCTTCCGCTTTCCTCGCTGCTTCCACCTGCTCCCAGGGCAGGCGATCTTTCCCCGCCAGGATCTCCTCCCACGTCCAGGATCCTTTCCCATTCAGGATGTCCTCCCATGTCCAGTCCTCCTTACCACGCTGCTTGGTCCGTTTGTGGTGGGTAGTTCTGTCACGAACGTTGTCAGGGTGGAAATGACCGGACCAAGGTGCAGCGTGGTGAGCGTACATTTCTTTTTATTTATGAATGTCGCCAACAAAAACAAGAAACAACAAAATGAACGTGAAGCTGACTAGGGCTATACAGGCCTCTAACACAGACAACTACCCACAACTAAGGTGGCAAAACAGGCTGCATTAGTATGATTACCAATTGGAGACAACGATAGACAGCTGTCCCTGATTGAGAACCATACCCGGCCAAAACATAGAAACAGAAACCCTAGAAATARAGAAACTMGAATGCCCACCCTAGTCACCCTAGACAGTTGTTTAATCTAACTGCTTAACTATTTATCTGTACATGGAATTGTATATWTTTTTTTTTTACTCATTTCTTTCTAATCTTTACAGGAAAATGCTTGATCTGATGTGTAGAGACATTTCACTGCAGCTAATGTAGAAGGAAAAGCTGTGTACATTTGCAAATACTGTGCCAAATCATATGTGAAGAATGCAACAAAGATGCAGAATCATCTGGTCAAGTGCAAAAGTTCAATGGAGGAATGTAGTCMGAGAAATGCTGATGAATGTTTTGCTCGAGCTGTGTATGCAACTGGTTCACCTCTGATGCTCACASGCAATGTGTATTGGAAGAGATTTCTGAATGTTCCCAGCATACACCCCTCCAACCAGACATGCTTTATCTAGTCATTTGCTGGATGCAGAGTTCAACAGAGTTCAAGTGAAGGTCAAGCAAATCATAGAGAAAGCAGATTGTATTGTAATCATCTAGGATGGGTGGTTGAATGTTCGTGGGCAAGGAATAATTAACTACATAATCTCCACCCYTCAACCAGTATTCTACAAGAGCACAGACACAAGGGACAACAGACACACCGGTCTCTACATTGCAGATGAGCTGAAGGCAGTCATCAATGACCTTGGATCACAGAAGGTATTTGCACTGGTGACAGACAATGCTGCGAACATGAAGGCTGCTTGGTCTGAAGTGGAGAAGTCCTACCCTCACATCACACCCATTGGCTGTGCTGCTCATGCATTGRATCTGCTCCTCAAGGACATCATGGCACTGAAAACAATGGATACACTCTGCAAGAGAGCCAAGGAAATGTTTAGGTATGTGAAGGGTCATCAAATTATAGCAGCAATCTACCTCACCAAGCAAAGTGAGAAGAATAAGAGCACCACATTGAAGTTGCCCAGCACCCATTGAGGTGGTATTGTCATCATGTTTGACAGTCTCCTGGAGAGGAAGGAGTCTCTCTAAGAAATGGCCATATCACAGTCTGCTGATATGGACAGCCCCATCAAGAGGATCCTCCTTGATTATGTATTTTGGGAGAGAGTGGTAAGTAGCCTGAAACTCCTGAAACCTATAGCAGTAGCCATTTGCAYGGATTGAGGGAGACAATGCCATCCTGTCTGAYGTTCAGACTCTGCTTGCAAATGTAAGCGAAGAAATCCGTACTGTCCTGCCCACTTCACTGCTGCTCCAAGCAGAGGAAACTGCAGTTCTTAAATACATCAAAAAGCATGAAGACTTCTGCCTGAAGCACATACACGCCGCAGCGTACATGTTGTACCCCAAGTATGCTGGCAAGAGCATCCTGTCTGGTGCAGAGATCAACAAGGCCTATGGTGTCATCACTACCGTGTCTCGCCACCTTGGCCTGGATGAGGGCAAGGTTCTTGGCAGTCTGGCGAAATACACTTCCAAGCAAGGACTTTGGGATGGAGATGCAATATGGCAGTCGTGCCAACATATCTCATCAGCCACCTGGTGGAAAAGACTTTGTAGATCTGACGCTGTTTCCCCTGTTGCCTCCATCATCCTCCAAATCCCACTAACATCAGCCGCCTCAGAGAGCAACTGGTCCTTGTTTGGGAACACACACCAAAGCACGCAACAGGCTAACCAATACAAGGCTTGAAAAATTGGTAGCCATCGGGGAAAATTTGAGGCTTTTTGAGCCTGACAATGAGCCATCCTCAACAAGGTTGGAAAGTGACAGTGAAGATGATGCCTCAGTCTGAGGTGGACATTGATGAGGTCCAGGGAGAAGACATGGAAGCCTGAGAGGAAGACAACCAAAGCTTTCGTTTCTAGACTATCATTTTACAGATGTATGTTGAAAATGTTTTTGGGAGATGCGAGGGATCATTGGGGATCATTCAATATTCCCTTTCTTTTGTTGTTCAGTGAAATCATCCCATGTGAAGAGTCAACTCATTTMATTTAAGTTAAATTTGTAACTAAATCGTTTTTWAAATTTCTATTGGAAGGATTTAATCATTCGAAATGATGTCTACTTATAATAAGGTAAATGTTTATGTTTCTGTCTCCATATGATATGATAAATATATCCAATGCAAAAAACATCTACATTTAAATGGTATTAATATTAATTTGCATATATTCCCGTTAATTCCCACGGAAAGTTTCCACCTCTGAATATTCCCCAAAATGTGCAACCCTAATTAGGGACTCCATGTACTTCCTCTCTGTTCCAGAAGTTAATTCAGACACTGGCCCAATTATGGACAAAAATTCTATAATTGATGCATTTAATCTTCATTTTATTTCAGCGGGCTACCTTTTTGAAAGAGCGTCTAGCGCTACTATCTCTAAGAGTGGGCTAAATGCTGATTCAGGAGTTTTGCAGATTGATTTGCAAAATGGTAGTCACGTTTTTTTCATGCATTTTGGCAAGTCACAGAAAAAGAAGTCCTTGATGCCTTACTTGCTATAGATATCAATAAGTCCACAGGGGCTGACCAATTGGAGCTGGGTATGCTCAAGTATGCTGCCCCCCTCATTACTGGCTTAGTAACCCATATCTTAAATCATTATCAGAAAATATTCCTAAAGTATGAAAAACAGCTTATGTGCTGCCACTCCATAAAGGCGAGTATAGTAGTAATCTTGATAATTATTGCCCCATTTTCAGGATTCCATGTCTAGCTAAGATTCTACGATCTTTGTGAATAAGTAACTTCACTCTTTTTTTTATCAAGAGCATGGTTTTTTGAATATGAATCAGTCTGGGTTTAGGCCAGGGCACATTACTATCACAGCAACGACATTAATAGATAGACGCTAAAATGAATTGTGCTACCTTGTTTGTGGACGTGTCAGAAGCGTCTGATACTGTTGATCTTGTTATTTTATTGGCCTGGGTTCTGACGCCTGCTCATGGTTTCATGATTATCTTAGTGACAGAACTCAGACCATCGTGATTGATTGGGGATAAGTCCGAACTTCTTGAAGTACATAAAGGTGTTGCCCGGGGGTCGCTACTAGGACCTGTTTTCGCTATTTATATCAATCTATTGGTCATTCTGTTAAAAATTCTGTCGGAAGTTTACATACACCTCCTTGCTCAAACACACTTTTTCAGTTCTGCCCACAGATTTTTTATTGGATTGAGGTCAGGGCTTTGTGATGGCCACTCCAATACCTTGACTTTGTTGTCCTTAAGCCATTTTGCCACAACTTTGGAAGTATGCTTGGGGTCATTGCCCATTTGGAAGACCCATTTGCGACCAAGCTTTAACTTCCTGACTGATGTCTTTGATGTTGCTTCAATATATCCACATATTTTTCCTTGTCATGATGCCATCTATTTTGTGAAGTGCACCAGTCCCTCCTGCAGCAAAGCACCCCCACAACMTGATGCTGCCACCCCCGTGCTTCGTTGGGATGGTGTTCTTCGGCTTGCAAGCCTCCCCCTTTTTCCTCCAAACATAACGATGGTCATTATGGCCAAACAGTTCTATTTTTGTTTCATCAGACCAGAGGACATTTCTCCAAAAAGTACGATCTTTGTCCCCATGTGCAGTTGCAAACCGTAGTCTGGCTTTTTATGGCGGTTTTGGAGCAGTGGCTTCTTCCTTGCTGAGCAGCCTTTCAGGTTATGTCGATATAGGACTCGTTGTATTGTGGATATAGATACTTTTGTGCCTGTTTCCTAGAGCATCTTCACAAGGTCCTTTGCTGTTGATCTGGGATTGATTTGCACTTTTCGCACCAAAGTATGTTCATCTCTAGGAGGCGTCTCCTTCCTGAGTGGTATGACGGCTGCGTGGTCCCATGGTGTTTATACTTGCGTACTATTGTTTGTACAGATGAATATGGTACCTTCAGGCGTTTGGAAATTGCTCCCAAGGATGAACCAGACTTGTGGAGGTCAACATTTTTTTCTGAGGTCTTGGCTGATTTCTTTTGATTTTCCCATGATGTCAAGCAAAGAGGCACTGAGTTTGAAGGTAGGCCTTGAAATACATCCACAGGTACACCTCCAATTGACTCAAATGATGTCAATTAGCCTATCAGAAGCTTCTAAAGCCATGACATCATTTTCTGGAATTTTCCAAGCTGTATAAAAGCACARTCAACTTAGTGTATGTAAACTTCTGACCCACTGGAATTGTGATACAGTGAATTATAAGTGAAATAATCTGTCTGTAAACAATTGTTGGAAAAATGACGTGTGATGCACAAAGTAGATGTCCTAACTGACTTGCTAAAACTATAGTTTGTTAACAAGAAATTTGTGGAGTGGTTGAAAAACGAGTTTTTATGACTCCARTCTAAGTGTATGTAATCTTCTGACTTCAACTGTATATGCGGATGATACTTTTATGTATGCAATTGCCCCGCCTGCTGGTTTTGAAAAACAGGGAAAATTAAATACATGCTGTTTTCAAGTTCTCGTAARATTGTCTCAGATTACATCTTCACTCATTGGATTGTTCTATAATCGAACAAGTCCMTGCATACAAATACATTGGTATTTGGATTGACAATATTTTAATGTTTTTTTACTCATCACTGCATTCTTTGCCAAAAGGTTGGCTGGACCTCTTTATAGTCATGTTGATCACATCATTACGCTCTTTTTGTTTACAAAGCCCTGCTCCATAAGCTTCCCACTTACCTAACATAACTTGTATTTGTAAGTCTTAACAGTAATCAAACCCGTTCACAGGGTTGGTTAACTTTGGAGACTCCTATGGTAAATCTGCCTTTATTCCAAACATAGGGTGTAAGGAAATTAATGGATGTTTTGAAGTCCCTAGGGAAATTCAGACAGCTGACAGAGGATTTTTCTAATGAAGAATGTGTTTGTGTTAATTGACTGTTTTGTATTTKAATGTGTATATTGTCGATGTTTATGCTCAACCATACTTGCCTGTTGTATGTGCTTGTTTTTGTATTGTGCAGGGCTCATTTCAATATGACTTCCCTGTTGAAATAAAGCTTAATAATAATAATAATAATGATATGTATTCTGACAAGCAGTCCATGCACAGGAATTCTTGMAATTGTGACAATAGCTGTTTTTTAATGTTCTTTGTTAAAAAGAGGGGGATCCTAGCTTTCCATTCCTACTATTTATCAACTCTTAAATATGAGAAATCTGCACCATTTTAAACCCAGATTTTTTTTGCAGCGGCATGGCTAATGATACCGCTCTGCAATTAGCTGTTAGTTGTATGGTAACTTGGGGTAAAATGCCACCCTACCTCTATTTTTGGTGGGGGGAATGATTTAAAAAGCTGTGATGGGACAGACGTTGTTGAGCAAGAGTAGTGGCAACCAGGGAAAGTGGGGGGGTGAGGTGGGGGGTAATGGTGACATTAACATTTATCTGGCTCGGACCCCCGCACCTCCCACTGCTACAACTTTTTCCATAGGAAACAGGACTTGAGGCACGCAGGCGACACATGTTCAAACTCAGTCTGTATATTTTTAGACAAATGCTAGCGATTGTTTCATAATGAAAGAGAAGTCATTGTTCTCCAATAGAAAAACTAAGCCTTGTGCATTGCAGCTTTGGTTTGTTTCTGCCTCTCCTGCTTGGGCCGAAAGCCACCTGCGATTAGCCAGAGGGTGGCATCCTGCTGACCAGGCACCGGTAGCCATACCACACTCGCTGGCGCCTCTCTGGAATCAACAGATTTACATTCATATCCCTCACTTGCAATCTATGGTTGCGTTAATCTACCCAAATTCTCATCTCGTCGAGATGAAATTGCCTCGAGTGTTGCCTTTTGTAACTTGAACCCTTCTTGTCACAGACCTCCTATCCACAAATGACGGCCTTCAATCACACTGTATCATGCAGTATGCTCCGAAAAAGACAGTTTGAACACAGTGAGAACATGGAAAAACACTGTGGTTTGTGTGATATGTTGTTTAATGCCAAAAGATTTCCATTTAAAATGTGTGCAGAAAATAACCCCCTCTAGATGTTGAACTATAAAGCTTGAACATCTGTGAAAAAATCTCTTTGATCATCTTGAAGTTGCTGCTTTTGAACCCTATGTTTCTATGGTCTGGACTTGACCGTTTTTGCTTCCTCGGAAAAGGAGCTGTCAAGTGCTTCAGGTTAGGCTCTTTTGTGTCCCTCAGACAGCCCAGTGGGACGTTGGGCGTCAGCTTTGCTTATCGATGGAGCCACTTGACGGCCTCAATAATTCAGTTAATTTGACCTGGGTGATGCTGAAAGCCCCTGCTCCAGGCAGGCTGATGAAGAGCGATGATAGACCAGGGCCAGGCGCTAGTTTCGCGGGGGGAACCTACTCGGGGGGGGGGGGGGGGGMCCTACTTCGGAGTCGGTGTAATGAGATACAGGTCAATGGTCATTGACATCCAGCTCGCCATCACTTGTACTCAGGAGTTGTTCATAAACATTGYCACAGGGGTAGAATCTGGGCTCTTTCAACCCCAGAAGATAAACCACACAGCTAGCGCAACGGCAGTGGAATTTGGTCTGGATGTTTCTTTAAAATAAGGGCTGCAGTCTTTTTGTATTCTGATAGTGTGCTATCATGACCTACATATTTTCCCCCAAAATGCTGACAGCTGAAGAATAGAACCCCCCCCCAGTTTATTTTTCTATCGTTTGATTATTGTAGCTCTGCACTCCTTTTAAGTGGTAATATACTTGTTACATTATTTGCTGCATTAAGTGCATGAACTGCGTACTCTATGTTGTCCCTAATTTTTTTTATTAGTGTCGATTCACAGATGGCTCCAGATTTTTTTATTGTGCAGCGGCAGGCTTCATTTGCACAAATCAAATCCTATCACAATTTGCTTTCCCTGATTTGTTTAGACTTTTTTTAACGTGGTTTTTAACACGGAGTCATAGGCTCTTTCAGTAATCACAATGCCAGCTCACATTGTAGGATTTATATTATGTCTCAGGAGTAACGGAGATGTTTATCCTGGCTTGTAAACAGAAAATATTAATTTCATCTACATTCAGATATAGCAATTTTGAGTAGCATCCAGCATTTAAATGTGTGATTTTAACCAWTAACATGGTTTGAATGCAGAGCATTTGGTTCGAATTTTTCTTTAATCGCTACTTATTATGTCTATGTTGATGCTTTAACACATGYATGACMCACCACCTTGATTCSGTCCTATGTAGCWAAATGTGTTTTTAAWTTWTWTWTTTTTTTACATTGGATAAAAGTAAAGACTCACAGCTAGAAAATGGTATGTCATACACTGCAGTTAGCGAACAATAGGAAAGTAATTCTGCTTTAMAAKTTGATAAAACTTGTAACCCCACTTTTGAGAAAATGGCCCATGCATGTTTTGGTACASCTACTGGAGAGCTCTTCTTTGTCTACACCCAATCAGTATTGTTTACACCCTCCACCCTCTTCAGCCTTAGCCCCACCCATCTCTTTACGGATTWACGTGTGAGGCTATGCGCTAAACAGAGTAAGGCAGTGTAGTAAACAACCAACGATTAAGACTAAAAGTGGTGAAAGTAGTAACAAAAAGTAGTAGTAAAAGTACACTTTATCTAGTTCTTGACCTATATCCTAATCTGACTTTGGTGCAGGTCATGTTGCTCTTCACATTACCGTCTCAGGTAAACACAATCTATATCAAATAAAATCAACATTTATTTGTCACATGCACAGGATACAGAAGGTGTAAACGTTACAGCAAAATGGTTACTTGCATAGAGTCTTTTGTTTAGAACCATAATCCCAAACTATACTACATAGCACCATGCATGAATCTGCAGTTCCAGTAGCCAAAGCTAACCAACTAGGTTCAATGTTAGCTAGCTAGCTAACAGTACACTTTAACTTGCAATGAAAATGACTTTCTGACAAAATTAGAAATGTATAATATCTGAAAATGTAGCTAGACTCTTACCCGTATACCTGGATGAACGCTTCTCCCTCTCTTTCATGGATGCCATGGTTGCCCTTAGTTTGAGGATGTAATCCAGAGACAGGTGTTTTATACAACTGCCGTCWGTGTTCTCTTTTCGACTCCCACCTCATTTGCAGCCAAACTCTACTTCCTCCAGGCATTACACTGATTTCAAAACTCTGTCAACTTCTTCCATGACAACAACACTGTTGATCGCCGTTTCTTTCCTATCGGTGTCATCAGAAGACTCCACAATGTCTGGTTCAACGAAAATGTTTTTACGTAAATCATGTATTTCCTCATCGTCTGATTCATTTTCACAGTTAGAGAGTCAGAATGGCATGGTCGTCCTCCAGAAAGTACTCCATCAATAGCGCCTGTTAAATTCAGTTGTAAGCAGTAGCAACACTTTTGCAGTTCTTCATGATATCCTTCAAAAAAGCAGCAGTAGAAAGGATTATCTATACAAACTGAGCAGCTCATGTTATAGACAGAAGCATTCTACATGGCAGACCAATCAGAACTCAGCACTCGGTATGTCTAGCCAATCCATTATCTCAGCCAATCATGGCAATGGGGAAGGTTCCTTACTTTTTCTGTGGCTAAACCAACTAAGCTCGTAATTTAACAATTTTATTCATATTTACAGATGGCATACATGTTTTTAATTAAGGCACATGAAAGTTCACATGTTCCAGAAGACATTTCTATCAAAAAAATGCATTTGGATAAAAATAGACAATTTACGTTCAAATGGCGCTCCTGTGAAGTAGTGATGTGCGACATACGCCTAGTTTCCTGGAAATGGATCACATATGCCATTGCCAACAAACGAGCACTTTAGGAACAATCCAAGTAGAATTTTCATCCGAGACTGAAGGATATTGTTAGGAATTTTGTTAATAAATAGTTAAAACAAATTCTAGCTTTAGATAAAACTATAACTAATTGAACTCTGCACGCCTGGTGAAAAGAGATTTGTGTTGTGGGTTATAAAATAAGCAGAAAGGGTCGTTAAACTATGGTTGAACTGACCCAACTTAGCCCTGAGATGTTTAGATAAGGCTGTGGGTAACTTTTTAGGTCTTCCATTATCTTGAGTTGTCTGCTAAAGTGGTAATAAATTATAGTGAGCCTTCAGGATAATTGATTATATTGTGTGTCATGTGTGTGCCCTGTGAAGTTGGAATGAACTTTTGAACCTGTTTTCTATTTGTCAGGACAATGAGACTTATTCTGTAACCTATGACGTCATATCTTGTATATAAACCTGTGTTTATGATCAAATGGCAGCGTGCTCCGAGAATAAATTCTATTATCTAATTTTAATAAGACTGTATCCTGTCTATTTTATGTTAATAAGTATCTTACAAATTCTTATAAATAGACAGATTGAATTTAATKAATGAGTACATTAGAGGAATAATTTAATTCCACTAACAGATATATGCAATATCATGTTTTATAAATATTTGAGATGGAAATAGCCAGTGTTTTTGACAGACATGCCAAGCAGTAATTGATGTGACACTTTATTTTCACTTCCTCGACAGTTTAATTTGAGGCTTCAGTCCCATTTTTCTTTCAGTTATTAGAAAATGTGTTTGACAAATGTTATGTTCATCATGCCATATTTTGATATAGCACTGAATCAGTCATTCAGTTTTCAGTCAACAATAATTTCAGTAATTGAGTCAGTTTACGTCAGTGCCTGTGATTGTCCTGCAATATCATTACAACTCCACTACTGCCAAGATTACATTTATTTCACTAAGGACATACTGATCATTGTTCCATTTGACTTTAAATTGCCAAATTCTGTTATATTTTCAGACGATGCAGTCAAACAATGCAGGTAATCAGGCCTAATGAATTGAAATGGGAATGTTCACAACCTTGGCCAAGCAGCCATTCCCATACAGTTCTCCATGAAGTTAATTTAGATACTATTCACCAGCTTCAGGACCTCATAATGTATACGATAAAACTACTAATCTCTGTATTGATATGCACTTTGGAGAAAACTAATGGAACATTGAATTAAGGCAGTGGCTACATGCAATACCGTTCATAAGTTTGGGGTCACTTAGAAATGTCCTTGTTTTTGAAAGAAAAGCAATTTTTTTTTGTCCATTGAAATAACATCAAATTGATCATTGCTAATGTTGTAAATGCCTATTGTAGCTGGAAACGGCTGATTTTGAATGGAATGTCTACATAGGCGTACAGAGGCCCATTATCAGCAACCATCACTCCTGTGTTCCAATGGCACGCTGTGTTAGCTAATCCAAATTTATAATTTTAAAAGACTAATTGATAATTAGAAAACCCTTTTGCAATTATGTTAGCACACCTGAAAACTGTTGTCCTGATTAAAGAAGCAATAAAACTGGCCTTCTTTAGATTAGTTGAGTATCTGGAGCATCAGCATTTGTGGGTTTGATTATAGGCTCAAAATGGCCAGAAACAAAGACCTTTCTTGTGAAACTCGTCAGTCTATTCTTGTTCTGAGAAATGAAGACTATTCCATGAGATAAATTGCCAAGAAACTGAAGACCTCGTACAATGCTGTGTACTACTCCCTTCACAGAACAGCGCAAACTGGCTCTAACCAGAATAGAAAGATGAGTGGGAGGCCCCGGTGCATAACTGAGCAAGAGGACAAGTACATTAGAGTGTCTAGTTTGAGAAACAGACGCCTCACAAGTCCTCAAGTGGCAGCTTCATTAAATAGTACCCGCAAAACACCAGTCTCAACGTCAGCAGTGAAGAGGCGACCCCGGGATGCTGGCCTTCTAGGCAGAGTTCCACTGTCCAGTGTCTGTGTTCTTTTGCCCATCTTAATCTTTTATTTTTATTGGCCAGTCTGAGATATGGCGTTTTCTTTGCAATTCTTAGTTAGTCCGGGTAACTATTTAACTATCTGCATTTACCATTTTTTGCACTAACTCTTTTGACTTGTCACATACGCTGCTTCTACTGTTTATTATCTATCCTGTTGGCAAGTCACTTTATTCCTAGTTGTCCATATCTACCTCAATTACCTCATACCCCTGCACATCGACTCGGTACTGGTAACCCGTGTATATATTTGTTCTGCATTTTTTTTTTCTCTCTGCTTTGTTTGGAAGGGCCCATAAGTAATAATTTCACTGGTAGTCCACACTTATTGTTTACGAAGCTTGTGACAAATAAAACTGGATGTGATTCACCTCGGTGTCAAGCCCACCTCAAGTGAATCACTGTATATTTCAGGGAAATAAATATCCACTATTAGCTGTGGTTATGAGGTTTATATCAATGTTGTAAGAAGTTTACATACTTGAGCATTGGAGCCTCTGTCTGTATTTCTCTCAGCTCTGTATTTCTCTCTCAGCTCTCAAAGTTGAACATCTTGCATCAGCAGGTTCCCTATTGTAAAGCTTTAGACAGAATGAACAGCAGTCTCGTTCTGATGGCATCCAGACCAGAACACATGGCAAAACCGGGCAATCTGCTTTCAACAGACAAACACKTCTTTCTCCAAAAATCACTGGTGTCTGGAGGGAACAGGCAGAAGCTGATGGAAATATGCCCTTGTTTCTCCTTGATCCATTCCAGAGAGTTGGAGAGAAGGAAGAGAAAAGAGAAGGAGAGATTAGAGACTCGACAAGATGAATTATGCAAAGCTGTCAGAGCCGGCTATTGTTGGAGGTGCTGGCTGTGTTAAAGTGAGCCGGCCCGATCCCCACCACCCTCCATCACCACTTTCACGACTTCCTTGGCGAAGTACCGTCTGGTCCCTGCAATAACTAATAGGGAAATGGCAAGGCCACAGAGGGGAAATGATAGGGAGGGCAGAGGGCTTGGCCCTGCGGTGGCAGGTTGAACATCTGGGAAAGGGGGAAACAACGAAAACGGCGAGCATACATTTTTATTGCCTTTATTTACAGAGTGTAGGGTCTGTGGGTCTGAGTTAATATTTAGAGCAGGCCCTCTGAATTGTAATTACTTGAACAAAGATGGCTCTGTGAAGATTTGCCATTTTCAGCAGGGAAGTCTCCAGTGACTACTGTAGTCTTTGGAAAATGCACCTTGTTCTTACATCAGGAATGTGGGTCACTTCAGTTGAAACCACTTTATTTGGCTGTATTGGCCACAGTGGTAGCTTCTCCTTTGGTCCTGAATCATGAGTGTGAAGATCTGTGTCCAAACAAGAGAATCGAGCTTAGATCATCAAAGCTTCCCAACTGGCCTTATTCTCGAAAATGTGTTTCCAAATTGACTGAAGTACATGGCTTAACACTATATTATACAACACGTGCATTCGGAAAGTATTCAGACCGCTTGACTTTTYCCACATTTTGTTACGTTACAGCCTTATTGTAAAATGGATTAAATAAAAAAATGTCCTCATCAATCTACACACAATACCCCATAATGACAAAGCGAAAGCAGATTTTTAGAAATAAATAAACAAATACCTTATTTAAATAAGTATTTAGACCATTTGCTACGAGACTCGAAATTGAGCTCAGGTGCATCCTGTTTTCATTGATCATCATTGATGTTTTTACAACTTGATTGGAGTCCACCTGTGGTAAATTCAATTGATTGGACATGATTTGGAAAGGCACACACCTGTCTATATAAKGTCCCACAGTTGACAGTGCATGTCAGAGCAAAAACCAATCCATGAGGTCGAAGGAATTGTCTRTAGAGCTCCGAGACATGATTGTGTCGAGGCAAAGATCTGGGGAATGGTACAAACAAGTTTCTGCAGCGTTGAAGTTCCCATAGAACACAATGGCCTCCATCATTCTTAGATGGAAGAAGTTTGGAACCATCAAGACTCTTCCAAGAGCTGGCCGCCCGGCCAAACTGAGCAATCGGGGGAGAAGGTCCCTGGTCAAGGAGGTCACCAAGAACCCGATGGTCACTCTGACAGAGCTCTAAAGTTCCTCTGTGAAGATGGGAGAACCTTCCAGAAGGACGACCCTCTGCAGCACTCCACCAATCTCTGGTCTGATGAAATCAAGATTGAACTCTTTGGCCTGAATGCCAAGCATCACGTCGAGGAAACCTGGCACCATCTCTACGGTGAAGCATGGTGGTAGCAGCATCATGCTGTGGGGATGTTTTTCAGCGGCATGGAGACTAGTCAGGATCGGGGGAAAGATGAACGGAGCAAAGTACAGAGAGATCCTTGATGAAAACCTGCTCCAGAGCACTCAGGACCTCAGACTGGGGCGAAGGTACATCTTCCAACAGGATTACGATCCTAAGCACACAGCCAAGACAATGCGGGAGTGGCTTCAGGACAAGTCTCTGAGTAGCTCAGCCAGAGCCCGGACTTGAACCCGATCAAACATCTCTGGAGAGACCTGAAAATAGCTGTGCAGCGATGCTCCCCATCCAACCAGACAGAGCTTGAGAAGATCTGCAGAGAAGAATGGGAGAAACTCCCCAAATACAGGTGTGCCAAGCTTGTAGCGTCATACCCAAGTAGACTCAAGGCTGTAATTGCTGCCAAAGGTGCTTCATCAAAGTACTGAGTAAAGGATCTGAATACTTATGTAAATGTGATATTTTCCATTTATTTATTTTATCTGTTTTTGCTTTTGTCATTATGGGGTATTGTGTGTCGATTGATTAGGGGAAAAAACTATTTAATACATTTTAGAATGAGGCTGTAACTTAATGTGGAAAAAGTCAATAGGTCTGAATACTTTCCCGAATGCACTGTATGGTGTATGGTTAATGTTTAAAAGAAAATTGGGACTGTATATAACAGAAGAAGAGGTTTTCAGGGTACAATAGGTAACTGGCTGGGGAGTCATAGGCCTGTGTAGTGCTTTGCTACGCTACATAGATCACTGCCCTCCCTCACTGCCTTGCCAAAGGATCCCACTGTGCCACTAAATTACTGCAAGGTCGGCTCTTCCTTCTTGAGGTCAATCACTCATATTATCAAAGGTGACACATACAGAACAAATGACCTGTACAAATTGTACATTTTCCGTCCTTGCCATGAAGTGTCTTGTATCCTGACAGTATGTAGTACAGTTCTTAATCTGAATGGGGTGACTCCAGTGGTGTAAAGTACTTAAGTAAAAATACTTTAAAGTACTACTTAAGTAGTTTTGTTTGGGTAACTGTACTTTACATTACTATTTATATTTTTGACAACTTTTACTTTCTTTACATTCCTAAAGAAAATTGTTATTTTTACTCCATACATTTTCCCTGACACCCGAAAGTACTCATTACATTTTGAATGCTTAGCAGGACAGAAAATAGTCCAATTCACACACTTTTCAAGAGGTCATCCCTACTGCCTCTGATCTGGCGGACTCACTAAACACACATACTTTGTTTTTAAATGATGTCTGAGTGTTGGAGTGTGACCCTGGCTATCTGTAAATAAAAAAATTGTGCCGTCTGTTTTTTTTTAATTATTTGTACTTTTACTTTTGATACTTAAGTATATTTTAGCAATTACATTTACTTTTGATACTTAAGGTATATTTAAAAACACATACTTTTAGACTTTTACTCAAGTAGTATTTTACTGGGTGACTTTCACTTTTACTTGAGTCATTTTCTATTAAGCTATCTTTACTTTTACTCAAGTATGAGAATGTAGTACTTTTTCCACCACTGGGTGACTCGAGGAACATTTCTGGTGTATTGCAGTAAGGCACACAGAAATGATGTAGGCCTACTTTGCGGTTCCTATATCCAAGCAACAAAGTGGCCTAATCAAATTACACCAGAAGTCCTTTTGTAGGCTTTAGCACCATGACAGCTTCTATGAGTATCTCTYTAGGGTCCCTCAAAGCATCCTCATGTACAGGAACCACCTTCAGCGCATAGAGGACATTTTGATTAACCCTGAAAATGATGGTGTCAGTACCTTTTGCTATGCGTTCACCTGGTTTTGTGAGAATCTGGCCCGCCATACATATCCCATAACACATCCAGGGGGGCTTATAGCTGATTAGGACACAGTTCCTAAGCATTAACAGTTATCAGCCCCTTTATCTTTACAGGTCTATAAAACATAAAAGAATGGAAATCGGGGAGGTTTGTGGGTGGATCCATTCTCACCCACTGCACATTAATCTGTCAAATGTGTATGGGTTCATGTTGGGAGTAGGATGGAGGGTTTACATCTCTACACTTGTCTCTACACTTTGAACTGGTTTGAAAATGTCTTTCAGATTTCATCTCTGCATTGAAAGGAAAAACAACCTGCCAGGTAGTGGAAGTACTTCTCAGCATATTCTCAATAAAAACCTTGAGGCCTAGAACCTGCTTTCCAAGTTCACCGACCTGGCGGAAACCCAGGCAAATCGCATTTGTCTTGATTGCCTCCTACAGCCAAGGTGCAGATGAGTCAGGCAGCGTTGATCTATTCCAATCCACTGGACAGATAATAAGCCCAACTCCGCAGCACATGGGAGACTGGACACTGGCCAGGAGGATGGAAAGGAGGCAGTTAGGACAGCCTCCATCTATCCTGGAAGATCCGATCCAGCAATATAACAGCTTTGCCCCGCTGGAGGTGTACCTACAGTTGAAGTCAGAAGTTTACATACACTTAGGTTGGAGTCATTAAAACTTGTTTTTCAACCACTCCACAAATTTCTTGTTAACAAACTATACTTTTGGCAAGTCGGTTTAAGACATCTACTTTGTGCATGACACAAGTAATTTTTCCAACAATTGTTTACAGACAGATTATTTCACTTATAATTCACTGTATCACAATTCCAGTGGGTCTAATAGTGGAGAGAATGATTATTTCAGCTTTTTTTCTTTCATCACATTCCCAGTTGCGCAGAAGTTTACATACACTCAATTAGTATTTGGTAGCATTGACTTTAAATTTTTTATTTGGGTCAAACGTTTCTGGTAGCCTTACACAAGCTTCCCACAATAAGTTGGGTGAAGTTTATCCCATTCCTCCTGACAGAGCTGGTGTAATCGAGTCAGGTTTGTAGGCTCCTTGCTCGCACACGCTTTTTCAGTTCTGCCCACACATTTTATATTGGATTGAGGTCAGGGCTTTGTGATGGCCACTCCAATACCTTGACTTTGTTGTCCTTAAGCCATTTTGCACAAACTTTGGAAGTATGCTTGGGGTCATTGTCCATTTGGAAGACCCATTTGCGACCAAGCTTTAACTCCCTGACTGATGTCTTGCAATGTTGCTTCAATATATCCACATAATTTTCCCAACCCATGATGCTATCTATTTTGTGAAGTTCACCAGTCCTCCTGCGCAAAGCACCCCCACAACATGATGCTGTCACCCCTGCTTCCACGGTTGGGATGGTGTTTGTTCGGCTTGCAAGACTCCCCCTTTTTCCTCCAAACATAACGATGGTCATTATGGCAAACAGTTATTTTTGTTTCATCAGAGGACATTTCTCCAAAAAGTACGATCTTTGTCCCCATGTGCAGTTGCAAACCATAGTCTGGCTTTTTTATGGCGGTTTTGGAGCAGTGGCTTCTTCCTTGCTGAGCGGCCTTTCAGGTTATGTCGATATAGGACTAATTTTACTGTGGATATAGATACGTTTGTACCTGTTTCCTCCAGCATCTTCACAAGGTCCTTTGCTGTTGTTCTGGGATTGATTTGCACTTTCGCACCAAAGTATGTTCATCTCTAGGAGACAGACCGCGTCTCCTTCTAAGCGATATGACGGCTGCGTGGTCCCATGGTGTTTATACTTGTGTACTATTTTTTGTACAGATGAACGTGGTACCTTCAGGCATTTGGAATTTCTCCCAAAGATGAACCAGACTTGTGCAGGTCTACAATTTTTTTTCTGAGGTCTTGGCTGATTTCTTTTGATTTTCCCATGATGTCAAGCAAGAAACTGAGTTTGAAGGTAGGCCTTGAAATACATCCACAGGTACACCTCCACAGGTACAGCTTCTAA